>NW_022096895.1:0-38328 GCF_006542625.1 Nomascus leucogenys
TGGAGAATTCTCCCAAATTAACGTTCAGACACCAAACCACAGATCCAGGAAGCTCGGAAAACACCAGGCAGGATCAATGCCAAAAAGCTACATTTAGGCATATCATATTCAAACTATAGAAAATATATTTTTAAAAAATCTTGAAAGAACCCAGGGGAAAAAAATACCTTACCTACAGAGTGTAAAGATAAGAATTACATCTAACTTCTACTCAGAAGCCATACAGCAAGAAGACAGTGGAGTGAAATGTTAAAAGCATTGAGAGAGAAAAAAAAAACACCAATCTAGAATTCTGTACCCTGCAAAGTTATTCTTCAAAAGTCAATGAGAATAAAGACATTCACAGACGAACAAAAATGGAGGGAATTTGTTGCCAGTAGACCTGCCTTGCAAGAAATGTTAAAAGTTGTTCTTCAGAGAAAAGAAAAAGTATATAGATCAGAAACTCAGAGCCACATAAAGGAAAAGTGTTGGAGAAGGAAAATAAGTTAAGGAAAATTGGAGATAATAATACCAGTCACAGGACCTTTGTGGGACTTAAATAAGTTTACATAAATAAGGTACTTTACTAACTCACCAAGCAAGCAAACGGTAGGTGCTCAATAAATATTTATGACAGGAAAAAAAAACCTTAATTACCAGTTGACTGAAACATTTAAGCTTGATATAATTTTGATTGATCAGATTGTGTATGCTCAAAATATTTGTTAAAAAAATAAAGGGAAGGAGGAGTGGAGAGAGAAAAAAGAATGGAGAGATGAAGGGAGGGAGGAAACCCAAAGCTATAATTTAAATGACATTATATTCCTGTTATAGTTAATATACTAATTAATCATTCTACTTTATAGCAACAATATTTACACTCAGTTCCAAATAAGTTTTCCAGGATAGCTTCCATTTAACAGCATCTGTTGAAATAGTAGTAACGAGTGATCATTTACAAACTGTTAACTCCATATCTTGCTTATAATGACCACTGCTCCTCTCTCTTGCTTTCCAGAAGTGCCAATTTCACTCTTCTTATTAGAGTTTATACTGTAAAGTTTTAATTCAGGGGTTTGTTGATTCACAATGAAATTGCGATAATGAACATTACATAGTTCTCTTCAACTATGACATTCAAGTTAGAAAAAAAAACAGGAACAAAATTCAATTATGTATATGTTTTAAAAGTGCTTGAGGGGAAAATCTAGTGAAGACTAGATAAAAAGTCAAAGATGAGATATTGTAGCTGCTCAAGAGAAAAGAAAAATGATGGTATCGATTCAGCCATGTGACTTTCCCACAAATAATACAAGTTTAACATTTGTCACCTGATAGTTGTGTGGATTCCAGTAGCAAGTACTGGGATCCACCAGTATGCCAAGTTACAGGACTGCATCCTTGAGGAGCCAATCTCAGTAAATGATGAAATCTGCCCCCCAAAGGCTAAACATTAAAAAGCAATGAGAAGAACTGAAAAAAAAAAATAATAGAGGAAAAATAGGAAGCAAAGTTAATGAGAAACAAATTGCCACCAACATCATCAAAAGAAAGGCAGGAAGTACACACATAAGTATTTTATTTTTTATTTTTATTTTTATTTTTATTTTATTTTAGTACACACATAAGTAGAAAGATAACACAAGAAACAAGTACAACCTACTAAATGCAATGGTTAGAAACTGAACCTACAAATATATACCTCAAAGTTCAGCAGGGCATTCTGTGGTGCTTCTTGCTCCCCAGAGTAATGGTACTGATTAATGTCCTCTTCCCTCAGACTTCATTACAATATAATGTAATGAAGGAACTTTATAGTTAACTGGCAAAATGTGTTGTCCATAAGTTACAGGAAAAATGCCTCTCAAAAAAAAAAGATATGGAGTTATGCTGAGAAAAGTGCAGAAGAAAGAAGACCTCTTAAAATAATATAAAGTAAGTGATCATAAAAATGCCTCTCTCCTTAACTCTACAGAAATAAAAATTTTCCTTTGTATTAGTCTATTCTCACACTGCTAATAAAGACATTCCAGGACTGGGTAATTTATAAAGGAAGGAGGTTTAATTGACTCCCAGTTCAGCATGGCTGGGGAGGCCTCAGGAAACTTATAATCATGGCAGAAGGAGAAGCAAACGTGTCCTTCTTCACATGGCAGTGGCAAGGAAAAGTGCAGAGCAAAGGAGGGAAAATCTCCTTATAAAACCATCAGATCTCGTGAGAAGTCACTCACTATCACAAGAACAGCATGGAGGTAACCACTCCCATGATTCAATTACCTCCCACCAGGTCCCTCCCACAACAAGTGGGGATTATGGAAACTACAGTTTAAGATGAACTTTGGGTAGGGACACAGCCAAACCATATCATCCTCTTATCCAAAATATTTACAATGCCAACCAAAAAATATGAGGAACTTAAGACCAAAAAAAAGGGTAGAATAGTGGTGTTTGGACTATTTCTGAAACCTTTTGTTTGTACCATATTTTAGGGCTCGGAGGATAGGAGCTCAAATGAAAAAGTATTCAGGAATGGTGAGAGAAAGGTAAGACAACAAATGGAAGAAAAAGGAGAGGGAGAAATAGTATTACAGAGACGAAGAGAAAGAAAGCCAGAGAGAGACATTTAGAGAGATGGATAGAGGCAAAGAGAGACAGAGAATGAAAGAATGACTTACTGAGGGGAAAAAAAAGAACTGCAAGAAATCACCTAATTCACTTCTCCACATTCAGGCCTCTTCATACCTACATGGGTTAGACAGAAGAAAATATATCTTTTCAGATCTATAGATGAACAGATTTGGGGAGTTTAATGAATAAACTATTCTAGATAGCCGATTCCCTTAATGTGGGAAATGTTCCTTATAGCAAGCATAAATCCTACATGCTTTGCTGTGCTTTCTTCTCAATATTAATGGAGGATAGTCTAAGTCAGTCCTCTAGGAAATAATTTTTCTTTCTTATATCTCCCTTCAGGCTTTTTCTTCTTCTGGCTGAATAATTGTTCCTTTTCTTGTTCTTCATTATTCTAATTTTTAAACTTTTAATTGTCTTTATTGGTTTCCTGAGTATCCTCCACAAATTCCCCCAAGCCCACCTCAAAGTGATCTAATAACAAGAACCACATAAATGTGTATAGATCAGTTAATGATGCTTGTAGAAAATAAAGCAGTTACATAGGCCCTATTTCCTTTGACCACCACAATCTTCCTTAATACAGACATTACAGTTACCCTTGCTGTATCAAAAAGAAAAAGGCATGCAGGGATTAAACACCTTAGATATTGCTAGACAGAGAAAGGAGGACAGCCACATGCTCAGGAACACAAGTGCAGAGGCAGCCATTCCAGCTGGTGTAGGGAGAAGAGTGGAAGGACATAAGACAGAAACAGAAAATGACAGCTGGTCTCTGAGGGGGTTTGCATTCCATGCAAGAATTTTTTTCATTTGATCCATTGGGCAATGGATGTTTTAAGTAATCTAGTGAAAGACCAGGCTTGTTTTAATGGACAGCTGCTCTTCCCAAAGTATGTAGTATGATGTGGAACAGGTAGGAGAGGCTTATGACCAACAAGCTATGAGGATATTGGGAGTCTCCGGAAGTAAATCAGGTGAGAGGTGATGAGTCCCAAACTAAGGCAAAAACTATAAAGACTGAAGATTTGGACCCACATTCGGGGAACGTTAGTGGATACAGGAAGGACAGTCCATGAAAGAGACTGAAAGGAAATAGCCAAAGAAGGAGAGAGCAGATTGGGAGAGTGACACTTAAGGCAAATAGCACTGCCATAGTCTCAACGTTTGTGTCACTCAAAGGCACCATCACCAACCTAATATGTTGATTAGGTTTCAACATATGAATATGTTGAACATATGTATTAAGCGTATGTTCAACATATTCATAAGTTGAAACCTAATCTCTAATTTGGTAGTATTAGGAGGTGGGGCCTTTGGAATCTGATTCAGAGTTCTCCTGAATGGGATTAGTGCTCTTCTAAGAGTCCCCAGAGAGCTGCCTTTTCCTTTTACTATGTAAGGATGCAGCAAGAAGACACCTTCTAGGAACCAGAAGATGGTCCTCAACAGGCACCGAATCTGCAGGTACCTTATTCTTGAACTTCACACCTCCAGAACTGTGAGAAATAAATTTCTATTGTTTATAATCCACCCAGTGTGTCATATTTTATTACAGCAAAATACCGCAATGGACCAAGACAAGTACCAAACTGATGGTTGGACAAGCAGTAGCACAGAGGCTACAAAGACACTCCAGAGCTGGTATTTAGCAGGTCACCAATAACGGCTCTGAAGTGAGTACTTTTATTAAGCACTGGAGATGCAGAAGAAAACCTGCAGTGCATTGAGAAGTAAATACTGAGTGATAGAAACTATCATTTCTAGAAATTTTATGGTGATGATGAGAAACAAGATAAAGCAATAACTTGAGGAAAATTTAAGAGGCAGAGAGGAGTTTTGCTTTGGGGGATGTTACAGACAAAAGAGAGTAAGCACAATATGAGCAAAGTATCATAAAGCATTATATTTTATGGGTGAAAACACATCATCACTTGGCAATGAGTAAGCTTTAGCTAAAAATAGAATGAACCTGGCATTAAATATTCCCATGATATGAAGCATTAGGCATTAACGTGTGCAGTAAATCTAAGAGACAATTAGGATGTTTAATAGAATTTATTGGTCTCCACATGCATAGATATCTATATATATTCCAAACTCTCTGCTAGTACTGCCCATAAAAAAAGACCAGTATTCCAAATGAAAAGAATAAATCTCAATTCTTTTATATGTATAATGTCACTTTGTATCCTTATCCCACATATTAGTAGATAACAGAATGCTAGTGATTCCCATCTGGCACGTTTATGGGGCATAAAATAACCCGTGTTTTCAGTTTTCAGCTTCAGCATTATTTTCTGTACACTACATAATATAAACATACCTAGCACCATGTCTAGCCCATTATAGAGGATAAATGAATTGAATTAAACTTTGTCATTATTTTTGGAGTCCTGATATGCCTGATTCCTTTGCTCTGAAAGAATCATTCTAATTTTAATACAATTTGAAACACCCCCAAAGGCTTTTTTTAGTCTGATACTACTGTTCCTCTGCAATCTGTAACTAGCATTCCCATTAAAGCAATATCAGGTCATCATTCTTAATGTCCCCACCACTGCATGGCTTGCTCAGCTACCAATCTGCTATAGCTTCTAGGCTCATTTTACCCTTTTTACTAATATCCCACTTGTTTTGGTGGACTTCTCAAAGTGCTCCTCCATATGCATATGGCAAAACAATATTCTGCTTCTTATTCTGTTTCTTTCTCATGCTCCTCCTCATTAGTAACATTTGATATTGAAATTCTAAACTCTACATTTTGAAGTCATGTTTTATGCAGTTCTAAGCCAGGACTCCACCCAATTCACTGATGCATTCAGGCTTCATCTAGACTATCTCTAGTTTTATCACTTTGTTATATCAGGTTCTTTACATTTTATCTGAAAACAAGGTTGTACTGCTAAACCAAAAGTTTGAAAAACAAAACAAAAAGTTTTAAAGTTTTAGACACCCTACTATATCACTATTTAAAAAATGTAAATAATTAAACTTCCACATATACCCAAGTATTTTTACCATCTTATGGAAAAGCGTTAAAAGTATAGTGTTACTATTAATTTCTTCAACCAAGTCCATTGTGGCATACCATTTAGGGCATGAAAATCAAAACATCACAGAGATCTGCAAAGGGCAATGGTCACCTGCCAGAAATCTATTTAAGTATTTTGTATGGAATAATTGTTTTTTAAAAAAATTAAAAAAAGAGAAATGCTGATACCAAGAAAAGGCTGAGGTTGCAAAGCACAGAGGTTGCTATTTTGTTAAAGAATAATTAGCTGTTGCTCTACTTAAGATCACTTTAGAAAAGTGGAAATAACTTCAGGTTGACTTTAAAAAAAAAAAAAAAAAGATAGCCTGAGGTTGGCTTTGCCGGTAATCAATTAATAACAGCAGACTTCTAAGCAGATGGATAAGAACCAGATGTCGAAAGCAAATTAACACATCATGAGACTTCTCCATCCCCTGAACAGTTGAAAGACACCCCATAAGATTATGGACTGGCTCTTTGCCAGCCATACCTGAGGCAAGAGACGTCTGCCATGAGATCAAGAAATGACACAAGGGAACCACTATAAGGAAACAAGAAAAGATAAACATATCTATTCTATCACTCCTTTGAAAGCAGTATGTCTCAGATATATGTTCAATATTATTTGGAGAGACTATGACCTATTCCTTTCAGAAATGTTAAGGCAAAACAAGAACAGCTAACACAGATTTTGAGTGTCACCAATGAGCCCAGCTGGCTATTTCTCAAGAAAGTTATGATAGTATAGGATCTGGCTCCCAACCTTCAAGACTCAAAAATATGACTTTGGCAGAAGTCTAAGAAGGGGTTTAGCCCTTAGGGATATACCTCAGTAGACTGATGTAACACACAGAATACTAATGGCCATATTTTAAAAGAGAAATGTAAACATCACCAGGACCAAAGCCCTCATATTTGCTTGACTCTGGTATTCATTCTCAATAGGCAGACACATCTAAGAATCCAAATTATGATCAGAAACTTGTAGAGTTAGCATGGTCTCAGAAAAAAAGGGCATTTGTAAGATGATTTAAGTCTGTAATAATAGGCAAAAATGCCTGCTGTCTCTGTCTTCAAAGGAGAGAGGTTCTGGAAAGTGGAGAATAGTATCACTGGCAGCCTCTCTTCGGGACAATGCTCAGCCACATCATGCCATCACTGACCTCTACGACTGTAAGACCTCTGAGGGGTCAGGGACATTGCCTGTCTTGTTCATCACTATAGCCTCTGTCTGGCACCCAGAAGGCATTCAATATATATTTGTTTGGCTGAATGAATTCAACTCATCTTTTTCTATGTTTGCAATGCTGACCAATGCATATTCTATTTTCAAATATGTTAATGTTCAATCCAGTTACTATAGACCCTACTGACCCTGGGGCCACTTTATACAAAAGCTGACCTTATCCATCTCTGCTCTAACTTATTAAATTGGACTCTTAGAAGACTCATCCTATATTCCTGTTTCAAATTCCATTATGGATTCCTATCTGAACTGTCTCTAAGCATCAGCAACACTCATTTTGACCTATTCCAGATTACTGTATTTCTAACTGGTATAATTCCAACTTGGCCACTGGTGAAGATTTGGAAGCTATTATATCTTTGAGTCATGAAAATCAATACCTAACCTGAAAATAAGTGACAACTTTGAATCGAGCCTTTTCTTCTCTCTCTCCTATTCATCTTCCAGGCTTTTTCTCTGCAACTTTCTCTTGAATCTAAAGGCCTACTTTCATTTTTTCTTCCCACTTCTGTACTGATACACACTCACTATCCAGCCTCCATTCCACTAAACTAACAGAAATCTTCCATTTCTTTCCCCACTTTGCTACTTACTTCCCAGTGGTCCCATCAAATTTCTATTTGCAGAAATTTAGATTTCTATTCAAATCCATTCTCAACATAAGCTTCATGCAAAATGGCTTCCCAATCCTACTCGTTGAATGAATTTACTTATGTTTCTCAAAGTTTTTGCCAAAAACTTGTCTGTTTTGAGGATTCCATATACAAAAAGCCAAAAAGAATTAAGAATATTAAACTTAATAAAGCAAATAATAATGTTAACAAGTGTTAACGCTTCAGGATCAGACTTTCACTAAACTGCTAGTATATGTTTGTGCAATATGCATCGTACATGGGTCGTGTGCATGTACAGCAGAGACAAATGTCCTTTCCTTTACAGTGCTTTTCACTACAGAAGCAGCAGGAACAAGTTGTAGTGATATCATGCATCTTTTTAATACTCAGATGATATTTTTTTGCCCTGATCCCACCCCTGACAAAAAATGTTGACCAACATGGTAATATCTTAACTAATTAGTCTTGTAGGATCACATTACCAATGTAAAAATATGATGGTACATATGTATGAAACAATGCCAAATACTTTCAAACAAATAATATTTACTAGTTGTTTATAAATTAGAAAAAGTGTCTAACAAAGTCCTTGGCACACAGTAAGAACTTACATTTTAATTTCTCTCTCCCTTTTTTAGTTGAGTATTCCCCCCCACACAAACACATATGCAAGTTATTTCCCTAATTAGCTCTATTCATTAATTAATAGTAAGTGAATTTTTAGAAATATCGACTTGGATGCCCAGAGTGGATTTTCTTAGTGATAGTGGAATTCCTATCTTCATACTAGGAATGGGAAGAATTAAATACTGGACATGAAAGACAAGATTTAAGGGGATATTTGTGTCGATTGATTTATGCTCTTTTGTCAACCATCTGGACTTGCTCTGTGTGCTAGAGATGTCAAAGGTAATTTTTTAATACTTTTCACTAATGCATTTCTTTCATCACTCCTTCTGGGTCTTTCAATATACTCAGAAAGCCAGCCAAAATAAAAATTTAGGAACCATTACTATTAATAAATGCTAGCTCCTGGGTAAGGTGTCAAAACATTTCCAAAGGGCTAGATTTTAACTTCCAATTCATTCCACTCACTTCTGTCCAATTACCAAATGCATGCCGCTCTAACCAAAGTGCACATTTTTTAAGTTTGACATTGACATGCACCACACAGAGATCAGAACTGGGCAGAAGCCCATGACTTACTATGATTTATATTCTGTCACTGGAGCTAATGCATAGTGAATGGTTCAAAATTCTCTTCCCTTTCTTCAGCCCTTTAAATTGAATCAAGCATAGGCACAATATTAATTTTAAAGTTAACTTACTCTAATTGAATGGCAATGCTTTATTATAGTCATGTATCAAACAAGGGTCGTAATACATCATAAGGGACACAGCTAAAGTAGATTCTTCCACGTTTTGCTTTTCCTTCTGCTTGATTTTTCATACACTAGCTCTTTAAATACTATTAGTTGATTAATATACTCTGTTAGTAAATTAACAATATTAAATCATCCCTGTATAAACCACAGCAATACTAAATCATGCACAATGATACGCAAAACAGTTCATATTTCTTTAAACAGAAGAATTCTTAAGCCACTGAAACACACTGCTAAAGAATAAACATTTTTTTCAGCACGACACCACACCTATTCCAAAATTGACCACATACTTGGAAGTAAAGCTCTCCTCAGCAAATGTAAAAGAACAGAAATTATAACAAACTGTCTCTCAGACCACAGTGCAATCAAACTAGAACTCAGGATTAAGAAACTCACTCAAAACCACTCAACTACATGGAAACCGAACAACCTGCTCCTGAATGAATATTGGGTACATGATGAAATGAAGGCAGAAATAAAGATGTTCTTTGAAACCAACGAGAACAAAGACACAACATACCAGAATCTCTGGGACACATTCAAAGCAGTGTGTAGAGGGAAATTTATAGCACTAAATGCCCACAAGAGAAAGCAGGAAAGATCCAAAATTGACATCCTAACATCACAATTAAAAGAACTAGAAAAGCAAGAGCAAACACATTCAAAAGCTAGCAGAAGGCTAGAAATAACTAAAATCAGAGCAGAACTGAAGGAAATAGAGACACAAAAAACCCTTCAAAAAATTAATGAATCCAGGAGCTGGTTTTTTGAAACGATCAACAAAATTGACAGACCGCTAGCAAGACTAATAAAGAATAAAAGAGAGAAGAGGTCTGCGCGAGCCGACTAGATTGCAGCCTGGGCCACAGAGAGAAGAGAAAGGAAGGAAGGAAGGATCAAGTCCTAAGGCAGCAGTTGGGCCTGGCTCCTGGTCCCAGTGAGGAAGCCCTCAGCTGATTCCGTCATCTCCTCCAGGAAGCTCTCTTTGATCATAGGAGTTTAATACTGACAACTTCATAGCAGCAAATATTTCCAGAGAGAGGATGATGACAACACGGAGAACTCCCAGCTGATCAGCGGGGGAAAAAAAACACGTGGAAATTTACAGAAAACTTTGTTCTCGAGGGGGTGGAGCCAAGATGGCCGAATAGGAACAGCTCCGGTCTCCAGCTCCCAGCCCCAGCGACACAGAAGACGGGTGATTTCTGCATTTCTGCTTGAGGTACTGGTTTCATCTCACTAGGGAGTGCCTAACAGTGGGTGCAGGACAGTCAGTGAAGCGCACTGTGCGCGAGCCGAAGCAGGGCGAGGCATTGCCTCACTCGGGAAGCGCAAGGGGTCAGGGAGTTCCCTTTCCTAGTCAAAGAAAGGGGAAGCAGACGGCACCTGGAATATCGGGTCAGTCCCATCCTAACTGCGCTTTTCCAACGGGCCTGGAAAACGGCACACTAGGAGATTGTGTCCCGCACCTGGCTCGGAGGGTCCTATGCCCACGGAGTCTCGCTAATTGCTAGCACAGCAGTCTGAGATCAAGCTGCGAGGCGGCAGCGAGGCTGGGGGAGGGGCGCCCGCCATTGCCCAGGCTTGCTTAGGTAAACAAAGCAGCCAGGAAGCTCGAACTGGGTGGAGCCCACCACAGCTCAAGGAGGCCTCCCTGCCTCTGTAGGCTCCACCTCTGGGGGCAGGGCACAGACAAACAAAAACTCTGCAAGAACTTCCACAGACTTAAATGTCCCTGTCTGACTGACAGCTTTGAAGAGAGTAGTGGTTCTCCCAGCACGCAACTGGAGATCTGAGAACAGTCAGACTGCCTCCTAAAGTGGGTCCCTCACCCCTGAGCAGCCTAACTGGGAGGCACCCCCCCAGTAGGGACAGACTGACACCTCATTCAACCCGGTACTTCTCTGAGACAAAACTTTCAGAGGAACTATCAGACAGCTGAATTTGTGGTCTCACGAAAATCTGCTGTTCTGCAGCCACCGCTGCTGACACCCAGCCAAACAGGGTCTGGAGTGCACCTCTAGTAAACTCCAACAGACCTGCAGCTGAGGGTCCTGTCTGGTAGAAGGAAAACTAACAAACAGAAAGGACATCCACACCAAAAACCCATCTGTACATCACCATCATCAAAGACAAAAAGTAGATAAAACCACAAAGATGGGGAAAAAACAGACCAAAAAAACTGGAAACTCTAAAAAACAGAGCACCTCTCCTCCTCCAAAGGAACGCAGTTCCTCACCAGCAACGGAACAAAGCTGGATGGAGGATGACTTTGATGAGTTGAGAGAAGAAGGCTTCAGACGATCAAACTACTCTGAGCTACGAGAGGAAATTCAAAACAACAGCAAAGAAGTTAAAAACTTTGAAAAAAAATTAGAAGAATGGATAACTAGAATAACCAATGGAGAGAAGGGCTTCAAGGAGCCGATGGAGCTGAAAGCCAAGTTTCGAGAACTACGTGAAGATTGCAGAAGCCTCAGTAGCAGATGCGATCAACTGGAAGAAAGGGTATCGCTGATGGAAGATGAAATGAATGAAATGAAAAGAGAAGGGAAGTTTAGAGAAAAAAGGATAAAAAGAAATGAACAAAGCCTCCAAGAAATTTGGGACTATGTGAAAAGACCAAACCTACGTCTGATTGGTGTACCTGAAAATGATGGGGAGAATGGAACCAAGTTGGAAAACACTCTGCAAGATATTATCCAGGAGAACTTCCCCAATCTAGCAAGGCAGGCCAGCATTCAGATTCAGGAAATACAGAGAACTCCACAAAGATACTCCTCGAGAAGGGCAACCCCAAGACACATTATTGTCAGATTCACCAAAGTTGAAATGAAAGAAAAAATGTTAAGGGCAGCCAGAGAGAAAGGTCGGGTTACCCACAAAGGGAAGCCCATCAGACTAACAGCTGATCTCTCAGCAGAAACTCTACAAGCCAGAAGAGAGTGGGGGCCGATATTCAACATTCTTAAAGGAAAGAATTTTCAACCCAGAATCTCCTATCCCGCCAAACTAAGCTTCATAAGTGAAGGAGAAATAAAACACTTTACAGACAAGCAAACGCTGAGTGATTTTGTCACCAACAGGCCTGCCCTAAAAGAGCTCCTGAAGGAAGCACTAAACATGGAAAGGAACAACCGGTACCAGCCACTGCAAAAACATGCCAAATTGTAAAGACCATCGAGGCTAGGAAGAAACTGCATCAACTAACGAGCAAAATAACCAACTAACATCATAATGACAGGATCAGATTCACACATAACAATATTAACGTTAAATGTAAATGGGCTAAATGCTCCATTCAAAAGACACAGACTGGCAAACTGGATAAGGAGTCAGGACCCATCAGTGTGCTGTATTCAGGAAACCCATCTCACGTGCAGAGACACACATAGACTCAAAATAAAGGGATGGAGGAAGATCTATCAAGCAACTGGAAAACAAAAAAAGGCAGGGGTTGCAATCCTAGTCTCTGATAAAATAGACTTTAAACCAACAAAGATCAAAAGAGACAAAGAAGGCCATTACATAATGGTAAAGGGATCAATTCATCAAGAAGAGCTAACTATCCTAAATATATATGCACCCAACACAGGAGCACCCAGATTCATAAAGCAAGTCCTGAGTGACCTACAAAGGGACTTAAACTCCCACACAATAATAATGGGAGATTTTAACACCCCACTGTCAGCATTAGACAGATCAACGAGACAGAAAGTTAACAAGGATATCCAGGAATTGAACTCAGCTCTACATAAAGTGGACCTAATAGACATCTACAGAACTCTCCACCCCAAGTCAACAGAATACACATTTTTTTCAGCAGCACACCACACCTATTCCAAAATTGACCACATAGTTGGAAGTAAAGCTCTCCTCAGCAAATGTAAAAGAACAGAAATTATAACAAACTGTCTCTCAGACCACAGTGCAATCAAACTAGAACTCAGGATTAAGAAACTCACTCAAAACCGCTCTACTACATGGAAACTGAACAACCTGCTCCTGAATGACTATTGGGTACATAATGAAATGAAGGCAGAAATAAAGATGTTCTTTGAAACCAACGAGAACAAAGACACAACATACCAGAATCTCTGGGACACATTCAAAGCAGTGTGTAGAGGGAAATTTATAGCACTAAATGCCCACAAGAGAAAGCAGGAAAGATCCAAAATTGACTCCCTAACATCACAATTAAAAGAACTAGAAAAGCAAGAGCAAACACATTCAAAAGCTAGCAGAAGGCTAGAAATAACTAAAATCAGAGCAGAACTGAAGGAAATAGAGACACAAAAAACCCTTCAAAAAATTAATGAATCCAGGAGCTGGTTTTTTGAAAAGATCAACAAAATTGATGGACCGCTAGCAAGACTAATAAAGAAGAAAAGAGAGAAGAATCAAATAGATGCAATAAAAAACGAAAAAGGGGATATCACCACCGATCCCACAGAAATACAATCTACCATCAGAGAATACTACAAACACCTCTATGCAAATAAACTAGAAAATCTAGAAGAAATGGATAAATTCCTCGACAAATACACCCTCCCAAGACTAAACCAGGAAGAAATTGAATCTCTGAATAGACCAATAACAGGTTCTGAAATTGTGGCAATAATCAATAGCTTACCAACCAAAAAGAGTCCAGGACCTGATGGATTCACAGCCGAATTCTACCAGAGGTACAAGGAGGAACTGGTACCATTCCTTCTGAAACTATTCCAATCGATAGAAAAAGAGGGAATCCTCCCTAACACATTTTATGAAGCCAGCATCGTCCTGATACCAAAACCTGGCAGAGACATAACCAAAAAAGAGAATTTCAGACCAATATCCTTGATGAACATTGATGCAAAAATCCTCAATAAAATACTGGCAAACCGAATCCAGCAGCACATCAAAAAGCTTATCCACCATGATCAAGTGGGCTTCATCCCTGGGATGCAAGGCTGGTTCAACATACGCAAATCAATAAATGTAATCCAACATATAAACAGAACCAAAGACAAAAACCACATGATTATCTCAATAGATGCAGAAAAGGCCTTTGACAAAATTCAACAACCCTTCATGCTAAAAACTCTCAATAAATTAGGTATTGATGGGACGTATCTCAAAATAATAAGAGCTATCTACGACAAACCCACAGCCAATATCATACTGAATGGGCAAAAACTGGAAGCATTCCCTCTGAAAACTGGCACAAGACAGGGATGCCCTCTCTCACCGCTCCTGTTCAACACAGTGCTGGAAGTTCTGGCCAGAGCAATCAGGCAGGAGAAGGAAATAAAAGGTATTCAATTAGGAAAAGAGGAAGTCAAATTGTCCCTGTTTGCAGATGACATGATTGTATATCTAGAAAACCCCACTGTCTCAGCCCAAAATCTCCTTAAGCTGATTAGCAACTTCAGCGAAGTCTCAGGATACAAAATTAATGTACAAAAATCACAAGCATTCTTGTACACCAATAACAGACAAACAGAGAGCCAAATCATGAGTGAACTC
The DNA here is from genome assembly GCF_006542625.1 of Nomascus leucogenys. Taxonomy (NCBI): domain Eukaryota; kingdom Metazoa; phylum Chordata; class Mammalia; order Primates; family Hylobatidae; genus Nomascus; species Nomascus leucogenys. Next base: position 14,404 of record NW_022096895.1, read on the forward strand.
CCATTCACAATTGCTTCAAAGAGAATAAAATACCTAGGAATCCAACTTACAAGGGATGTGAAGGACCTCTTCAAGGAGAACTACAAACCACTGCTCAATGAAATAAAAGAGGATACAAACAAATGGAAGAACATTCCATGCTCATGGGTTGGAAGAATCAATATCGTGAAAATGGCCATACTGCCCAAGGTAATTTATAGATTCAATGCCATCCCAATCAAGCTACCAATGACTTTCTTCACAGAATTGGAAAAAACTACTTTAAAGTTCATATGGAACCAAAAAAGAGCCCGCATCGCCAAGTCAATCCTAAGCCAAAAGAACAAAGCTGGAGGCATCACACTACCTGACTTTAAACTATACTACAAGGCTACAGTAACCAAAACAGCATGGTACTGGTACCACAACAGAGACATAGATCAATGGAACAGAACAGAGCCCTCAGAAATGATGCCGCATAGCTACAACTATCTGATCTTTGACAAACCTGACAAAAACAAGAAATGGGGAAAGGATTCCCTATTTAGTAAATGGTGCTGGGAAAACTGGCTAGCCATATGTAGAAAGCTGCAACTGGATCCCTTCCTTACACCTTATACAAAAATTAATTCAAGATGGATTAAAGACTTATATGTTAGACCTAAAACCATTAAAATCCTACAAGAAAACCTAGGCAATACCATTCAGGACATAGGCGTGGGCAAGGACTTCATGTCTAAAACACCAAAAGCAATGGCAACAAAAGCCAAAATCGACAAATGGGATCTCATTAAACTAAAGAGCTTCTGCACAGCAAAAGAAACTATCATCAGAATTAACAGGCAACCTGCAGAATGGGAGAAAATTTTTGCAACCTACTCATCTGACAAAGGGCTAATATCCAGAATCTATAATGAACTCAAACAAATTTACAAGAAAAAAACAAACAACCCCATCAAAAAGTGGGCAGAGGACATGAACAGACACTTCTCAAAAGAAGACATTTATGCAGCCAGAAAACACATGAAGAAATGCTCATCATCACTGGCCATCAGAGAAATGCAAATCAAAACCACAGTGAGATACCATCTCACACCAGTTAGAATGGCCATCATTAAAAAATCAGGAAACAACAGGTGCTGGAGAGGATGTGGAGAAATAGGAACACTTTTACACTGTTGGTGGGACTGTAGACTAGTTCAACCATTGTGGAAGTCAGTGTGGCGATTCCTCAGGGATCTCGAACTAGAAATACCATTTGACCCAGCCATCCCATTACTGGGTATATACCCAAAGGACTATAAATCATGCTGCTATAAAGACACATGCACACGTATGTTTATTGCGGCACTATTCACAATAGCAAAGAGTTGGAACCAACCCAAATGTCCAACAACAATAGACTGGATTAAGAAAATGTGGCACATATACACCATGGAATACTATGCAGCCATAAAAAATGATGAGTTCGTGTCCTTTGTAGGAACATGGATGAAACTGGAAAACATCATTCTCAGTAAACTATCGCAAGGACAAAAAACCAAACACCGCATGTTCTCACTCATAGGTGGGAATTGAACAATGAGAACTCATGGACACAGGAAGGGGAACATCACACTCCGGGGACTGTTGTGGGGTGGGGGGAGGGGGGAGGGACAGCATTAGGAGATACACCTAATGCTAAATGACGAGTTAATGGGTGCAGGAAATCAACATGGCACATGGATACATATGTAACAAACCTGCACATTGTGCACATGTACCCTAAAACCCTAAAGTATAATAAAAAAAATAAAAATAAAAAAAAAAAAAAAAAAAAAAAAAAAAAAAAGAAATTTACAGAAAAAAAAAAAAAAAAAAAAAAAAAAAAATGAAAAAGGGTATATCACCACTGATCCCACAGAAATACAAACTACCATCAGAGAATACTACAAACACCTCTATGCAAATAAACTAGAATATCTAGAAGAAATGGATAAATTCCTCGAAAAATACACCCTCCCAAGACTAAACCAGGAAGAAGTTGAATCTCTGAATAGACCAATAACAGGTTCTGAAATTGTGGCAATAATCAATAGCTTACCAACCAAAAAGAGTCCAGGACCTGATGGATTCACAGCCGAATTCTACCAGAGGTACAAGGAGGAACTGGTACCATTCCTTCTGAAACTATTCCAATCGATAGAAAAAGAGGGAATCCTCCCTAACACATTTTATGAAGCCAGTATCGTCCTGATACCAAAGCCTGGCAGAGACATAACCAAAAAAGAGAATTTCAGACCAATATCCTTGATGAACATCGATGCAAAAATCCTCAATAAAATACTGGCAAACCGAATCCAGCAGCACATCAAAAAGCTTATCCACCATGATCAAGTGGGCTTCATCCCTGGGATGCAAGGCTGGTTGAACATATGCAAATCAATAAATGTAATCCAGCATATAAACAGAACCAAAGGCAAAAACCACATAATTATCTCAATAGATGCAGAAAAGGCCTTTGACAAAATTCAACAACCCTTCATGCTAAAAACTCTCAATAAATTAGGTATTCATGGGACATACCTCAAAATCATAAGAGCTATCTATGACAAACCCACAGCCAATATCATACTGAATGGGCAAAAACTGGAAGCATTACCTCTGAAAACTGGCACAAGACAGGGATGCCCGCTCTCACCACTCCTATTCAACATAGTGCTGGAGGTTCTGGCCAGAGCAATCAGGCAGGAGAAGGAAATAAAGGGTATTCAATTAGGAAAAGAGGAAGTCAAATTGTCCCTGTTTGCAGATGACATGACTGTATATCTAGAAAACCCCATTGTCTCAGCCCAAAATCTCCTCAAGCTGATTAGCAACTTCAGCAAAGTCTCAGGATACAAAATCAATGTACAAAAATCACAAGCATTCTTGTACACCAATCACAGACAAACACAGAGCCAAATCATGTGTGAACTCCCATTCACAATTGCTTCAAAGAGAATAAAATACCTAGGAATCCAACTTACAAGGGATGTGAAGGACCTCTTCAAGGAGAGCTACAAACCACTGCTCAATGAAATAAAAGAGGATACAAACAAATGGAAGAACATTCCATGCTCATGGGTTGGAAGAATCAATATCGTGAAAATGGACATACTGCCCAAGGTAATTTATAGATTCAATGCCATTCCCATCAAGCTACCAATGACTTTCTTCACAGAATTGGAAAAAACTACTTGAAAGTTCATATGGAACCAAAAAAGAGCCCACATCGCCAAGTCAATCCTAAGCCAAAAGAACAAAGCTGGAGGCATCATGCTACCTGACTTCAAACTATACTACAAGGCTACAGTAACTAAAACAGCATGGTACTGGTACCACAACAGAGACATAGATCAATGGAACAGAACAGAGCCCTCAGAAATGATGCCGCATAGCTACAACTATCTGATCTTTGACAAATCTGACAAAAACAAGAAATGGGGAAAGGATTCCCTATTTAGTAAATGGTGCTGGGAAAACTGGCTAGCCATATGTAGAAAGCTGAAACTGGATCCCTTCCTTACACTTTATACAAAAATTAATTCAAGATGGATTAAAGACTTACATGTTAGACCTAAAACCATTAAAATCCTACAAGAAAACCTAGGCAATACCATTCAGGACATAGGCGTGGGCAAGGACTTCATGTCTAAAACACAAAAAGCAATGGCAACAAAAGCCAAAATTGACAAATGGGATCTAATTAAACTAAAGAGCTTCTGCACAGCAAAAGAAACTACCATCAGAGTGAACAGGCAACCTACAGAATGGGAGAAAATTTTTGCAACATACTCATCTGACAAAGGGCTAATATCCAGAATCTACAATGAACTCAAACAAATTTACAAGAAAAAAACAAACAACCCCACCAAAATTGGGCGAAGGACATGAACAGACACTTCTCAAAAGAAGACATTTATGCAGCCAAAAAACACAAGAAAAAATGCTCATCATCACTGGCCATCAGAGAAATGCAAATCAAAACCACAATGAGATACCATCTCACACCAGTTAGAATGGCCGTCATTAAAAAGTCAGGAAACAACAGGTGCTGGAGAGGATGTGGAGAAATAGGAACACTTTTACACTGTTGGTGGGACTGTAAACTAGTTCAACCATTGTGGAAGTCAGTGTGGCGATTCCTCAAGGATCTCGAACTAGAAATACCATTTGACCCAGCCATCCCATTACTGGGTATATACCCAAAGGACTATAAATCATGCTGCTATAAAGACACATGCACACGTACATTTCTTGCGGCACTATTCACAATAGCAAAGACTTGGAACCAACCCAAAGGTCCAACAATGATAGACTGGATTAAGAAAATGTGGCACATATACACCATGGAATACTATGCAGCCATAAAAAATGATGAGTTCATGTCCTTTGTAGGGACATGGATGAAACTGGAAAACATCATTCTCCGTAAACTATCCCAAGGACAAAAAAACAAACACCACGTGTTCTCACTCATAGGTGGGAATTGAACAATGAGAACTCATGGACACAGGAAGGGGAACATCACACTCTGGGGACTGTTGTGGGGTGGGGGGAGGGGGGAGGGACAGCATTAGGAGATATACCTAATGCTAAATGACAAGTTAATGGATGCAGCAAAACAACATGGCACATGGATAGATGTGTAACAAACCTGCACATTGTGCACATGTACCCTAAAACCTAAAGTATAATAATAAAAAAATAAAAATAAAGAAATCTTAAGTGGTCATCCAGTTTATCTGCCTTCCTCCAAGAAAGATCAATTTTCTCACATTCCACCTCTGTCCCTTAGATGATTCTGTCTCTTAGTAGCATTTAAGAAAAAGTAATGAGTAAATATTTCTTAAAAGATCTATGTAATACTATTCAATGAAAAAAAGATGATTTCATTGGGATGGTTGGTTTATAACTTCCTAGAAATAAGAAAAAGAAACTTCCCACGGTTGGATTGAGAAATCAAACATGGTTTTTTGTTAACATCCATCATCTGATTTTCACTGTAAACATTAGAATTGGTCTAATACAAAACTGTGAGGTTTGTGCCAATGTCCTCCATCCCCCAGAGAGGGATCCTGGACACTGCGATTCTTGTTCATATTAATTGTGAGAACTGAATGGAATGATATATGTAAAGCAGGTTAAAAACATTTCAGAAACTTAAAAAGTCATACAATTATATTAATAATTATCAAACTGGGATTGATGAAAACACTATCAATTAGAAATAACAAAGTTAGAGAGACAAAGTCTTTAGCTTTATACTCCGGGGAGCTGTGAATAAATAATTTAATTTGAATAATGTTAGTAATTCTGGCATGTTATTCTTTCTTCAGAAAAAAAATCTCCCTTGACTAGACACTGAAAAAAAAATAGGATTTAGCCTAATCCAACTCCAAGCCCAATTAGCATTCTTATAGATTCAGAGTATTACCATGCTCATCTCAAACTTTCACAGTCTTATCCCCTATCTCTGAAACACTTGCTCCTTCCTCCCACCCCCATTTCAGTCTAATTTCTAGTCATCCTTATGTTTGCAACTTAAATGTCACTGCTTCAAGGGAATTTTTCTGCTCCAAACCCCACTCCAAACTAGGTCAAGCCAATTTCCTGTACTGCAGAAGGGCAGAACACTTTGTACTCTTCCTCCTTTACTGAATTTAAGAAAACTGTATTCACAAAATTATGTGGTCATAATATATGCTCTGTGTTCACAGGAGTTATGTCTGTCTTGTATGGTCCACCCCCTGGCAGAGAGTTGGAGCTCAAAAACTACTAGTGAAAGAATGAATACTTTTTAGCCTCTTAGGATCTATATGGAGACTGCTGATGCTTTTCCATGCCACTTGAGTTCTCTGGGTAGACGTCTGGTTTTCTATAGTGTGTGGCTGCTTTTGAAGGAGTTCAGTATTTTTATTCCCATGAGTTAGCTTCAACAACAGCTATTCCATTGGCAAAGTCACTCTTATGTGTGGGCGAGAGGTGATGTTCTTTCAGTATGCCTCTGGAGGTCCCTAGATGGTAATAAAAGTAATGTCTTCTACACAAGCTAGCATTAAAGCATTTCATCTCCTACCTCCTAGGCAAGATGATCTCACTGCACTGCACTTAGGAAAGCCCCTAGTTCTAAATGTCAAGCTCTGATTGGTACCCATCAGTACCTGGCCCACTGTACTGAGCTCAGCCAAACACTGCTTTGCTTTTTGAAAGCAACACCCTGTCAGAGGATGTGAGTGAAAATATGCTTCCAGAAATTCTATGATTTTAGCAACATGTGAAGAATCTAGAAGGTAATAAATGCCTACACAAAGTTGAGCTATTTTGGCTATTCTCGTGATAGCGAATAAGTCTCCTGAGGTCTGATGGGTTTATCAGGGGTTTCCACTTTTGCATCATTCTCTTTTTCTCTTGCTGCCACCATGTAAGAAGTGCCTTTCACTTCCCACCATGATTCTGAGGCCTCCCCAGCCATGTGGAACTGTAAATCCAATTAAATCTCTTTTCGTTATCAGCAGCATGAAAACAGGCTAATACATAAGTCACAAAATATTTTTCTGAGGATATAACTTAAAGCATTTATCTTGATCTGTTTTAATATGTATCTTTGTATACCTTAACATAGAGAGGTAATACACTCTATCAGCAAGAGGTGATGCCTGCACTCAGCAAAAAAAAAAAAAAAAAAAAAAGAAAAAAACACATAAATCCAAGATTAAGAAGTAGTACACAAACAAAAAGACACAAGAATGGAAGTAAAGAGGAATTAAGTGTTTTTCTTGTCTTTAAAAGGTGTTCTGGGCTGAGGGTGTTGGCTCATGCCTGTAGTCCCAGCACTTTGGGAGGCCGAGGCAGGTGGATCACCTTAGGTGGTCAGGGGTTTGAGACCAGCCTGAACAACATGGTGAAACCACATCTCTACTAAAAATACAAAAATTAGCTGGGTATGGTGGCACTTGCCTGTAATCCCAGCTACTCAGGAGGCCGAGGCAGTAGAACTGCCTGAGCCCGGGAGGCAGAGGTTGCAGTGAGCCGAGATTGTGCCACTGCACTCCACCCTGGGTGACAGAGTGAGATTCAGTCTCAAAATAAATAAATAAATACATACATACATACATACATACATAAATACATACATACATACATACATACATACATACATACATACATAAGTAAAATAAAAATAAAAGGGGCCCTGTACTCAAAGACAGGAACAATAAACCCTGGAGAATCCAAAAGTGGGAAGGCAGCAAGGGTTGAAAAACCACCTATTAGAGGCTATGTTCACTACTTGAGTGACAAGATCATTAGAAGCCCAAACCTTAGCATCACACACATAACAATCCTGCACATGTACCCCAAGTCTAAAATAAAATTTAAATTAAAAAAATTGTTTAAAGGTGGTTAAATCAATCACAAATATCTCTATGTCTGAATACACACCATGTTTAATGTATCAGAATTGATGTGTGGAATAGAAAAATGCTATGGTTGTCTTCGTGAAATTTATACTCTAGTTGATCAAGTATGGGATAAACACATAAGACAATAAGAAAAGAAGACATTATGTGGTAAGTATTGCTAATCACAATAGATGCTCTAGAAGAAGGATTGGCAAAATATAGCTCCTTTGTTAATAATTATTACTATTTGTAGATAATTTGTTGGAACACAGCCACACCTATTTGTTTAAGAATTGTCTATGGCTGTTTTTATTTACAACAAGAAAACTCAATATTGCAACTGAAACCTATGGCCCACCAAGGCTAAAATACTTACTGTCTTTAAGAAAAAGTTTGCTATCCCCTACTGTAAAAGGTTAGAGGAAGAAGAAATTGCTATTCACTGGACTGGGAAAGAATGGCTTGAAGAATGGGTAGAAATCACTGAGGAAAAGCGTTACAGGAGAATTATAGATTCATGATAAGTGTATTCTCATGTGACTCTCTCACGCTGAGAGAGTCACATGAGCAAAAGTGCAGAGGTAAAAATCTGTGGGGTGGGACAATACAGAAGTCAACCTGGCTTAAGGTGGTAGGGGCCACTATTTGGGAAGAGGAGACCAAGTGGAAAAGATGGTTTTGAGTATGGCACAAGACTGACAAAAAGCACCTAAATGTCAAGTGAAGAAACAGAGACTTTCTCCTCCTAGTCAACAGAGGGGAGCTTTGCGGTTGTCGGGGTGGTGGCTTTATTTATTTTGCTTTATTTTAGCAGCTAAGTAAAACATCAAAGATACAGTTTAGAAGATATTATCATTTTTGTATTTCAATAAAGCATTTATTATATTTCTTCTAACTAGTTCAGTTTGCTGCAGAGCAAAGATTGTCAAAGAGTTTTTTATACCACTTCTATAAATTCATCCTTCCTTTTCATTAATTTCAAAGAACATTTAACATTGTTATTTATAGTTCCTACCCAGCACATATTTGTGTCCCTTATACCTGTGATCCATATTGTCTTCATGTTTAATACTTGAAGAATCAAAGCCCTGAGCAGCAACAGAGAAAAAGAATGACATTTGACCAGGTCCCTTTTGATGTACAGGGTGTACAGGTGCTGTCATTTTGATTTGCCCAAAGGTTAAAACTTAAAAACCGTATAGAAAGTGCAGTCCTCCAAAGAAATAAATACACTAGGGCCAGCTCCCAGGCATATAGTATTTGATACTTTTGCTCCTGGCTGTTGGCCATTTTAATCTACTGCTGGGGGCAACAGTTCAGCCCAGGAAAGATTTGGCAAGTCTGTTCAAGTATCCAGTGACCCTGAGTGGTATAGCTCAGTTGTCAACCATTTGTGCCTAAGAGTCCAGGTAAATTCTGCAGCAGAATTATAGGTTCATGATAGGTGTATTCCCAGAACTACCTAAGATCCATCTAAGGAAGTCTCCCCACATCTTTAGGTTAACCTTGAACCAAATTAAACTTCCAGGTGTCACCCAGGACCACATTAGATTTCACAAGATCACTCATAAGCTAAATGGAGACATCAGTTCTAATTCAAATCAGCCTCATGCTCCAGAGGCTGTGATAGAACTAGATTTAACTCAACTAACCTTGTTTTATGGAAATTTTTAAAGGGGAAATACAATATAATGGAAAAATCACAAGCTCTAAAATTAGAAGATCTGAGTTAATTTTATTAGTTGAGTCCCCCTGAGACAATCACTTAATTTCCCTGAATATAATTTTTTCTTACCTGTAAACTTATATAATATTGTCATGACTATATTAATTAATCTCACAGTGTTATGGGGGAAATCAAAGAGAAAACACTTGTGAAACTACATTGTAAACTTTAAGCCGTTCTGAAAATATTTATTATTACCACTTCATATTTATGCAGAAATTCCTAAAGTGTTGCTGGGAAGCCCTGGAGACACCAAGACCCTTTGAGTTCTGCAACAACAAAACTGTTTTTATAACAGAACTAAGCCGTTATTTGACTTTTTCACTCTTAACTATCTAAAGCTACAGTGAAGTGTTCCAGAGGCTAAGGGACATATGATATCATCATGCTATCATCTGACAGAATGCTCTGCTTGTGTACATTTGTATTTTCCAGAATTTTCTAAAGTAAATGTTTGGGGTGCTCAATAAATTTTAAGAATGTAAAAGACTTCTGATATCAAAAAGTTTGAGAACCACTATTTTATATCAGTTTAGAGCTCCTTTTGTACTTTATAAACAAATAATGCACAGATTATATGTTCCTTTGGTAAATACATGTCAAGATTAGAGAGGCAGAGAAAAACATTTTTGAATGCTATACATTTGTGAACTTACCAATTTAAAAATAATAAGAAGGCCAGGTGTGGTGGTTCATGCCTGTAATCCTAGCACTTTGGAAAGTCGAGGAGGGTGGATCACTTGAGCCCAGGAGTTTGAGACCAGCCTGGGCAACATGGCAACACCCCATCCCTACATAAAATAGGGGAATTGGTTGGGGGTCGGGGCACACACCTATAGTCCCAGCTGCTCGGCAGGCTGAGGTAAGTGCATCACCAGAGCCCGGGGAGATTGAGGCTACAGTGAGCCGTGATCATGCCACTGCACTCCAACCTGATTAACAAGAGTGAGACTCTGTCTCAACATACATACATACATACACACACACACACATAGAAAGAAAGGTAAGAAAAAACACTGCAAATTCAGTTATATCAACTAAGGTGCTTATTGAATATTTTTTGTGTGTTTAGCACATTGTTCTAAGGCACACACAAGAAAAATCCAACACACTTCCTACTCAAAATACCTTGAAGTAATTAGTGAATAAAAGAGTATTTTTAGGGCGACTGAGCTATTTTGTTTTGTAAAATTAATAATATAATTGGATATAATTTGGAACTAAAGTGTACTAATTTTGTGGCATAGACCGAAAGTAAAAACAACTAGGAGAGGAATAGATCTATGACAGTGTGTATAAGAGGCATAAGAAAAAAAGGCATCATACTCTTCGGCTTGGTTCTGCAAACAACATTAATTATAAAGTCATGATAATGTAAATAATGACAATGAATTTAATTCAAATGAGATCACAGTTGTTGTCCGATGGAAACAAGACCAAGGGAAGTCACCCCGATTGTTGTAATATAAGCTGTAAGTATTGTTGGACCTCATGTACTATGTTCATGCATTTCACGGCTAAAAGTAAAAACTGTTTCTAAAATCTAGGCTTCCATATTTTGTTTGATAGTGAAAGAGCCTACCAAAACCTCAAATGCAACAGCACAGCTGCTTGCAAATGGCCCTCGACCATTTGAATCTCCGATCTATCTAGACAGAATTTTGCTTGGGAATTGAGCCAGAAAATGAGAAAGCAAAGCAGGTCTGGATTTGAATGGAAACAAAGTTGAAGGCCAGCATGCAGAACAAACCTAGAGCTAGAATGGAAAACAGGACCAAAGTACAATGGAGGCAGGAATCCAGAGTTGTGGCTGGAGGCAGTAGCTCATGCCTGTAATCCCAGCACTTTGGGAGGCCGAGGGGGGCAGATCACGAGGTCAGGAGATTGAGACCATCCTGCCCAACATTGTGAAACCCCATCTCTACTAAAATACAAAAAAAATTAGCTGGGAGTGGTGGCACGCACCTGTAGTCACACTTACTCAGGAGGCTGAGGCAGGGGAATCGCTGGAACCCGGGAGGCACAGGTTGCACTGAGCTGAGATCATGCTGTTGCACTCCAGCCTGGCAACAGAGCAAGACTCCATCTCAAAAAAAAAAAAAAGACTTGGAAGCAACATCCAAGATTCTCCAAGCCAAAGCATTTTAATACTCAATATCCTGTTGAAATAAAAGCTCTGGCAAAGTCCAGCATCATTTTCCATTGTTGTTAGCTTTCTTGTTCACTTTTCTTTGTTAAAACTGATGTTGGGAGTAAATTGACCTGAGATGACTTATAGCAAGAAACCTTGGTAAAGGAGAATAATTAAATTCATTTAAAACCCTGTGCTATTCTCTGTATCCTTCCCTCTCTCTCTCTCCTTTCTCATACACTTCATCCTCTTCTCTCTCTTTTTTCTGAAACTGTGATTCCAGAAGAAATTGTAATTTTGAAGGAAGCTCTGCTTTATTTATTTTTATTCTTCTCTAGAAAACAAAATAGCTAAAGAAGGGGCCCAAAGAGACAGTGTTTTTATACATTTTGTAATTGTTATGTTCAGTAATGATCAGGCATGGGGATAAAGAAGATAATTTCTGTCTTCCAGGAAAAAACATGTTCTATAATTTCAAAGTAGTACAGATTTAGTGAGATGGCATACAAGAGCTAAAATGCATTATTAGCAACTACCTTTTGCAGGTGAGAAAACACCATTTTGCTTTCCCCTAAACATATGTTTCTCAATCTATTTTCTGCATTGCTGAAAATGGACTCTTGAACCCCTGTAGAGGGGAGCTGAAGGTGATCTGCTTTTGAATGTGTTCTCACATCAAGCTCCCTATTGATAATTTGGTGATAGCAAACCAGACAGAGTGATTATACCAGAGCCCCAGAACCACTAGCCACCTTGATACCAGCTTTATTATTTGGATTCGTACTTTGAAGTTCAAATGAATACATGTTCTGTATCTACATTTCTTAATCTGTGGTTATAATATGCAGATGCCCTGGTAACCATGTTTTAATTTAATCAAACATTCATTGAGCACTATGTAAAGCACGTTTCTAGACACTATAGTAGAAAAAAAAAATGAGACAAACTACCTGTTAAATTAGCTTTCGGTAATTATGGAAATAAAACACGTGTAAAACTAGGCCTCCAAAGACTACAAATGAGAAATGTTTGCACATTCAAAATAAAAGTTTAATGAGGTAGTCTTACGAATTAATAGCAAAATATGGATGATGCCAAATGTGTCAAGATTTCTAACAATACAAAAATCAACATCATTTTCCTCACTGGTAACATTTAATGAAAACTTCCTATATATCAGGTGCTGTTACTGAATCTTCACAGCAACCCTAGCTGAATGTAGTTTTCAGAAATTCTGCTTATATTAGATGGTACAGAGAAGCAAGCATTTCAGGGAACTCCTCCCATATAAAGTTTACTTATTTTTCAGAAACTGGATTTCAGATAAACTTTCACACCACCTGGGGAGCACTGGTCTGATGGTACCAGTAGGATTGAGTGCTTTTTTATATAGGAAGCAACAACGTAAGAGTATATTTAGCAGAGAATCCACATGGCCATTGTTATGCCACTATAAATATATGAAGTCAATAAGTAAATTAGGCTTAGCATGGGGGCCTGAGATCCCAGTATGAAGCCCCGAAAAGGACAGATCTTGGGAATTCAAGCCATCTCACCAGGTAGAAAAGGTGAAGTGAATAATTATCCCCAGATTGTGACCTTTTCTGATACAGATGAGGGAAAGAATGAAAGACACAACAGGGAAAGCTCATGCTTCATATAATACATTTGCCTCTTACTGTGAAATATCACTTTAGGACACAATTGGATGTTAAAGTTGTATTTTAAATAATTAAAATAATTAGTATAATGATATTTAAGTACCTTTTTATCGATAGTATGTTATATTGATAATGGCATAATGATAGACTACTGACAAAGGCTTAAAAAAATCTACAGATATGGTAGTAATGGCTTAGGTAGTTATCATGCTGAACTTTTTTGTTCCATGGATATTGGAAGACTTTTAAAAGTATAAGTATAATATAAATGATGTTTAAATAATATAAAAATGTCAGACCCAAATTTAGTATTCCCCTTGTTCCAATAATAAATATGTTAGAATCTAAAGGCTTTAGGATAAAGGATCACTCTTAGTTTGGGGCTGAAAAAACACAAACATATTTCTACCTATCTATATATATGATTTAGTCTGTCATCTACCTTTAAACCAATATTTAACCAGTTAGACATTTTCTTGTTGGAGACCATTTCAATAAATAAAACGTACTGCTTTAGAGAATTCACATAACATTTTGAAACAGTTGTGCTCAAAATATTTTGCTTGTGTTTTTTGTTGTATTTTTAGGAAACTGAATTTAATCTAGGAAAATTAATTTAATACAAATAAGTAGGAAAAAAGACAAACAACCTAACTGGGAGGAAAAACTGAACAAAACATGTAACAAGCAAAAGATACTTCACACACAAAAAAAGTAACAGTAATAAAAATATAAAAAGATGATCACTCTCATTAGTAATCAAGCAAATGAAAATTAAGACCTCAATGAGATCATTTTACACCCAAGAGATTAGCACGAATTATGAAATCTGGCCAGGTGCAGTGGTTTATACCTGTAATCCCAGGGCTTTAGGAGGCCAAGGCGGGTGAATCTCTTGAGCCCAGGAGTTCAAGAGCAACCTGAGTAACATGGCGAATACCCGTATCTACAAAAAATACAAAAAATTAGCCCAGCGTGGTGGTGCATGCCTGTACTAGCAGCTACTCAAGAGACTGAGACAGGAGTGATACCTTGAGCCCAGGAAGCGGAGGTTGCAGTGAGCCAAGATCCCACTACTGCACTCCAGCCTGGGCAACAGAGTGAAACCATGTCTTAAAAAAAAAAAAAAAAAAAAATCTACCAATACCCAATACAAATTTAAGTGAGGATATGGATCAAGGGTAATATTGCCAGGGATAGTGTAAACTGGCACAAACATTTTCGAAAACAATTTGTCATTATATGATAATTGAGTAAGTTATTTATGTTACTGAACATAAATGTTCAATATCCAAGTTGAACATTTGGATAAACCACGGTCTTGCAACTCTGCTCTTCATTATATGCCTAGAAAAACTTTTGCATACGTTTAAAGGAAGATGTTTACACTAATATTCATAGCAGCACATATAAAATTGGGAAGAAAACTGGAAATGGTCCAAATGTCCAACAGTAGAAAAATGGATAAATAACTTGTGGTATACTCACACAATGGAATGTTTTACTATGAGAAAATTAATAAAGTATAGTCACAACATCAAAGATGAAAAACAAATTACAAAAAGAAGTTCAAAGATAAGCAACATCAAGCAACCTACTTTTGGCTATATATACACATACACACACTTACACCCACACATATACACATATACATATGACATAAAACTATTTTAAAATAAAGGCATGGGAGAAATAAAGCCAAAATGCAAAATAATCACTATTTGTGGAGGGATCCAGGGTAAGGCTACTAGTAGTGTTCTGATTCCTGATTTGAGTGGTAGAGTTCATTATATTGTTGTGTTGTATAACATACTTTCATGTTGCATGAATTATATTTATAAATTGGTATATTTTAATATCTTTAAAGGCTTATAGGTAAAACTGTTACATAATTATTATTTGATAGTTGTAATTATTTCCAATTTTTCTCCTTTGCTTTCTAGAAAGTACTTTTATGTAACATATTTCTCTCAATTCTATTTTATCGATCAATCATTTATATGTTTTAAAAACCATAAGAAGAAAAAGTAAGGATATTTACTGTTTTGTTTATGAGAAAAATATTTAGTAATATCTATATCTATGTCTATATCCCTATAGATACACTGATTTAGAACAGAACCTATAGAAAACAGTAGCTATAGAACCCATAGATAATACATCCTTCAAACACAATTAGAAGTCAGTTAAAATACTCAGTAGTATCAATTAAGTTTCATACATTCGTAGAGAAAAAATGTTGAATTTGGACTAAGAAATCCTTAAAATTTTTAATTGTTAAGTTCTTTTCTAATTCATACTGAAATTTTCTATACGTCCAAAGATTTCATGCTTATAAATAACATGGGTACAATTTTGATTTTATATCAAACTGTGTAAATAAAGATTAACATGGTATCAATGGCATTCTAATAGAATTATTCTATTTTACAGATGAGCAATAGTTGCTGTCCTTTTTGTTGAAACGATCTTATAAATCACAATTATTTGGCTGATAATTTCATAAATATAAATTAAATAATATTTTAATATTATTTACCTGGGGAGTTTTTCTGTTATACCTGTCTGTTCTAAATTGTTTTGGAAGTTTCTCCCATTAAGATTTATACAGTTAACTCTCTCTCATAGTAATTGTGGTTCTGGCTCTGAAACCTAATACTGTATATGTGACATTAAATTATGCTGATGAGATTTTATTAACGGAATTGTGGGGCACCATGCTTCTAATTTACAAGGCTTCAAGTAAATAACTTGCTTGATGAGATTGGAGATTTATTTGTTTACTAACTTAGAAGTTTTGCTTGTTGGACTTACTTCAGTCTCAAATAAATCCCCAAAGGAGTTATTAACTTTAAAAATAATTATAATCAATAATCATGGAAGCTTCAAACTCAGAACTTACCATCAGAGTGAACAGGCAACCTACAAAATGGGAGAAAATTTTCGCAACCTACTCATCTGACAAAGGGCTCATATCCAGAATCTACAATGAACTCAAACAAATTTACAAGAAAAAAACAAACAACCCCATCAAAAAGTGGGCGAAGGACATGAACAGACACTTCTCAAAAGAAGACATTTATGCAGCCAAAAAACACATGAAAAAATGCTCATCATCACTGGCCATCAGAGAAATACAAATCAACACCACAATGAGATACCATCTCACACCAGTTAGAATGGCCATCATTAAAAAGTCAGGAAACAACAGGTGCTGGAGAAGATGTGGAGAAATAGGAACACTTTTACACTGTTGGTGGGACTGTAAACTAGTTCAACCATTGTGGAAGTCAGTGTGGCGATTCCTCAGGGATCTAGAACTAGAAATACCATTTGACCCAGCCATCCCATTACTGGGTATATACCCAAAGGACTATAAATCATGCTGCTATAAAGACACATGCACACGTATGTTTATTGCGGCACTATTCACAATAGCAAAGAGTTGGAACCAACCCAAATGTCCAATGATAGACTGGATTAAGAAAATGTGGCATATATACACCATGGAATACTATGCAGCCATAAAAAAGGATGAGTTCATGTCCTTTGTAGGGACATGGATGAAACTGGAAACATCATTCTCAGTAAACTATCGCAAGGTCAAAAAACCAAACACCGCGTGTTCTCACTCATAGGTGGGAATTGAACAATGAGAACACATGGACACAGGAAGGGGAACATCACACTCTGGGGACTGTTGTGGGGTGGGGGGGAGGGGGGAGGGATAGCATTAGGAGGTACACCTAATGCTAAATGACGAGTTAATGGGTGCAGCACACCGACATGGCACATGGATTCATATGTAACAAACCTGCACATTGTGCACATGTACCCTAAACTTAAAGTACAATAATAAAAAAAAAAGACTCTGCCAGAAGGAATCACTGTACAGCAGAAATCTCAGATTTATATTCCAAGGCCATCTAATTATTTATTCCCTGCAAAGAAGGTTTTTAATGTATAAACGGATGATCACAGAACACAGACACTTCTGTCTCTCAGTGTGAATAATTGTAGAGATTTGCATATATGTTTAATACTGCCTGCACAAAGAAACCACAAAAAATGAACTGAGGAACACAAAAAGCTGGAACACCATGCATCTAATTAGGATCACATTTTTAGCTGAATTAAATCAGACACAAATATAGTTTGTGATTCCACAACTGTATCATTTTCAAATGTATGGCAACTGATTACTTCAGAGAAATGACCAATATTACTAAAGTAAACAAGTTTTCAAAAACAGAATTTAAATCAGAAGAAAAAGTAAGTGGCTAAAATGGATTATTCTTTTAGTACCAATATTTTTCTGCTTCATGTGTCAATTTATTTATCTATTTCTTCAAAAAATACTTATTGGGGACCTATTTCATGCCATGCAAATGCCAATGGAAAATAATACTATGGTTTAATTAAATCTGTTATAATTATTTGTTCATAATATTAGTCCAAAAGTAATTATAACATAAATTCCCATTTAACTATAAAAACACTTAGTTTTCATTATGCAATCTTGTATCAAAATCAGAAGATAAGTAATTTAGAACAGAAGTTGGCAAACTTTTTCTGCAAAGGGATAGATAGTGAATATTTTAGGCTTTGTAGGTGTTACAACTCTATTCTGCCATGGAAGCACAAAAGTAGCCATATGTAACAGACAATACATCAGACAATACATAAATGAACAAATGTGACTGTGTTCCAATAAAACTTTACTTATGGAAACTGAAATTTACATTTTATATCATCTTCACTGGATCATAAAATATTCTTCTTCTTTTGATTTTTTTTCAACCATTTAAAAACGTGAAAATCATCCTTAGTTCACAGACCATACCAAAACAGGTAGGAGGCAAGATGTGGCCTGTGAGCCACAGTTTGCTGACCCTGACTTAGAACATAAAACTATCCTCTTTAAGAAAAGTCCCTTTCTTAAAAACATCATCTTTATGCATAACATGTGATATGGTTTGGCTGTTTCCCACCCAAATCTCATCTTGAATTTTAGTTCCCATAATCTCCACGTGTCATGGGAGGGACCCGGTACGAGGTAATTTAATTATGGGGGCAGTTACCCTCATACTGTTCTCATGATAGTGAGTTCTCATGAGATAGTTTTATAAAGGGCTCCTCCCCCTGTTGCTTGGCATTTCTCCTTGCTGTTGCTATGTGAAGAGGGACGTGTTTGCTTCCCCTTCTGCCACGATTGTAAGTTTCCTGAGGCCTCCTCAGCCATGCTGAACTGTGAGTCAATTAAATCTCTTTCCTCTATAAATTATCCAGTCTTGGGTATGTCTTTATTAGCGGTGTGAGAACAGACTAATACAACATGAGAAGAGAATTTTGTGTTTCTCATATGGTTTTAAAGGTTCTACAATGGTACTTTGGACAGAACTGTCAAACCTCAGTATACGTAGAGAAAGACTCCCATATGCACTTTTTTTTTTTTTTTTTTTTTTGAGATGGAGTTTCACTCTGTCGCCCAGGCTGGAATGCAATGCCATCATCTCGGTGCACTGCAACCTGTGCCCCCCGGGTTCAAGTGATCCTCTCACCTCAGCCTCTTGAGTAGCTGGGATTATAGGCACCTGCCACCATGCCTAGCTAATTTTTTTGTATTTTTAGTAGAGATGAGGTTTCACCATGTTGGCCAGGCTGGTCTCGAACTCCTGACCTCAGATGATCCACCTGCCTTGGCCTCCCGAAGTGCTGGATATCAGGCATGAGCCACTGCACCTGGCTCTCATTTTTAATTCCTTTAAAATAGTACCTCTCTGGAGATAGACAATTTTTTGGTTTGCTTCCCCTTAGTCTCATAAAATCTTATGTTGAGATAATCAGATCTGCCTTATCTAAAATATCTTGAGATATCTTTACATATTGAAATGTAACTTAAACAAATTTACAAGAAAAAAAAACAAGCAATCCTATCAAAAAAATGGGCAAAGGATATGAACAGACACTTCTCAAAAGAAGACATTTATGCAGCCAACAAACATACAAACAAAAGCTCATCATCACTGGTCATTAGAGAAATGAAAATCAAAACCACAATGAGATACCATCTCATGCCAGTTAGAATGGCCATCATTAAAATGTCAGAAAACAACAGATGCTGGAGAGGATCTGGAGAAATAGGAATGCTTTTACACTGTTGGTGGGAGTGTAAATTAATTCAACAATTGTGGAAGACAGTGTGGCGATTCCTCAAGGATCTAGAACTAGAAATACAATTTTACCCAGCAATCCCATTACTGGGTATATACCCAAAGGATTATAAATCATTCTACTATAAAGACCATGCACACGTATGTTTATTGCAGCACTATTCACAATAGCAAAGACTTGGAACCAACCCAAATGTCCATCAATGATAGGCTGGATAAGGAAAATGTGGCACATATACACCACGGGATACTATGCAGCCATAAAAAAAGGATGAGTTCATGTCCTTTGCAGGGACATAGATGAAGCTGGAAACCATCATTCTCAACAAACTAACACAAGAACAGAAAACCAAACTCCGCATGTTCTCACTTATAAGTGGGAGTTGAACAATGAGAATACATGGACACAGGGAGGGTAACATCACATACTGGGGCCTGTTGGGGGGTGGGGGGCTAGGGGAGGGATAGCATTAGAAGAAATACCTAATGTAAGTGACGGGGTGATGGGTGCAGCAAACCACCATGGCACGTGTATACCTATATAACAAAACCTGCACATTCTTCACATGTATCCCAGAACTTAAAGTATAATAAAAATAAATAAATAAAAACAAAACAAAAACAAACAAAATAATAATAATACCTAAGAATTTTACACAATTGTAAGGGCACCTCAAATAGAAGATATTAAACTGAGTATCCTCAGAAAAAAAAGTGAAATGTAAACATGTAAAAACAGAATATGTTGAAAGTTTGAGCACCAAAGTGCCTCCTCTGGTGGTTCATCCAATCATGCATTGGTTCTTGTGTCGCCTGCAGAGTATACTCATGGCTACAAAATGACTCACCAAGGATGAACCAGCTATGTTTGCACACATGCTGTCAAAATGCTATATCCGCTGGGACAGCCACTTTCCTAGAACGTTAAAGAGCTGTGTCATGTATGTTGCTTGACATCTATCCTCAGCCAACTTATCCAGTTCAAATTACTTGATATGGTTTTATTTTAACTCCAACAACAAATCAACTAAAATTCTGTGGAATCTTGAAAATATTTCTGTCGTTGGCATATCTCTCTGCTCTGAAGGCGTGATCCTTCAAACACTAGTTGAGGGGAACAAAAGTGCCAATAATACGAAGATGTCTTTTACATAAATGGTGTTCTATTTCTCAAAATTAAACATTTTGGATAATTACGTCATTTCCTTTTTCTGAGTTTTTATCAACACAGAAGTTATGATTATTTAATTCCTGTAATTTGCCTTTCTGAATTCTGTTCTTTGGTTTTTTGCATTTCTTTTGAGTTACTTGCTTGTAGGAAATGTCAGAAAAATACTGGTATTTTTTCCTCCTTCTCTTTGAGTTTGTAAAATATAAGTACAACAACATATTTTGGTATCAGGGAATTTCTAAAGCTATGTCTTTGAGAGGAAAATATTTCTATAAATAAGAAAATACAAAGTATGAATGAAGAACCTGAACTGTCAGCAAAAGGAATAATAAAATTATGCTGTTGGAATCCTTTGTTTGGTTTGAAGGACTATGCCAAAAGAATGAAGCAGTAACATTTTCCATCTTTTTCAAGTCACAATTGCAGGTGAAATTATCTTAATGTTTCAAGTTGTCTTAGAAAGGAACCCCTTCATATTAAAAAAAAAAGTGATTAAAATATAATTTAGCAATTTAGCAGATGGTATTTCAAAATGAAAGCAAAATCTTCTAGGACTCATACCCTTCCAATCAACAGAAAGGTGCAATAAATTAACCAAGCTCAGGGCTGACATGTTACATGACGTTTGGCCACGTTAAAGGGCTGGAAAATGTAGTAGTAGTCAAGCCATTGTTCATGTTTCTAAGTAATAAATTCAGCTCAACGTTTCTAATAGTAAATTTACATCAGACCAAAGTAACAAAAAAAAAAAGAGTTTCCTTTTGGCAAATATTCTCACATGGCTATAAACTGAAATGAATCTAACATTAAATGAAAATAAAGATCCTCAAATTCTGGCACAACTTTAGAGCAGAGTTCTTGAACCTGTTTGCGCAAGTTGTACCTGTGGAAATGCCAGCCTTCAAGTAGCATCTAGTAAACAAACACAGGCTTGGAAGGCGATCGAAATGTGACTCATTTGAGCAACTGTTCTAATGAGCCTTTTCACTGCCTTCAGCAGGTTAAGAATATTAAAGCTTTGTTCCTGCTGAGCCTGCCTGGGTATTTTCTATTTGTTAACTCCCCAGGAGCTTGTTGTAATGTCTCCTGGTGAGTATGAGACTGTACCACATTCTGTAGTTGCCAGCTGGTAGAAGCAAAAACACCTGGGCAAGGTACTTGTTAAATGGCATATTTCTTCTCCCTGGCAGGCTCTGCAGACTGGGAAATCTGCTTCTTAGTTGGGTCTTTATTCTAATGCCCCAAATCTGCTTCTTAGTTGGGCCTTTATTCTAATGGCCCAAACTGTCAAATCAATAGTTTAAGGCCTGTCTACTACTGCTTCTGGAAACGGTTGGTGTTTTGATTTTTTCATATCTTCCTTTGGCTATTTTACAGCCTGCTACAATAAATCCCCCATTAATTCATTATCTACTACCATTCTCAAAGGGCTATATTTATTATAGTAAAGTTCAACGACTAAGGGGACAACTATGTTTATCCTTGCACAATCAGAAATTACCATATTGCTGTGGACACTGATTACTCAAATATATATCAGCACTGGTTAATTGGAGATATGTGCTGAATTGCTATCCATATTTAAATCTACAGTGTAAGTGTAGAATCATGAACAGAATATCTCACTTACATGCTAAATAGCTTTTAACTTCATGAGCTGGGAGGTGTGAGCAAGATATGAAAACCTTTCGAACACCACAATAATGATCCATTATTAGTTTTTATAAGGAAGAGATGAATTAGTAACCTTTTCATTAAAGATTGTTTCTTCCTTGCCTTTGGTGTTCAAGTATGATTTGCTTGAATGTTATGTTGCTATATATGTCATTGAAATCCAATTCTTCCTGTCATTAATTAATAGAAGAAAAAGAGGCTCATATATCGAGGTAACTTTTGTGTCACAGGCCACAGACACTCACAGTACAATATAGTTCTTAATGTTATCAATAGCCCACATTTCTCTGATGTCATTTCCTCACTAATTTTAAAGTACTTCCAGCGCTTTACAAAATCCATTCCAATTATTTCTTAGAAAATGAAGGCAATTTCTCACGTATGTTTTTAATACAATGCCTGAGGTACTACCTGGCATTTGCCATTTTCCTCTTTTGAAAAAGTCAGTTCATTTAGGTGGCGGTAATGGCAGTGATTGCATCAGCTGATTGGCTCTCCAAAGTCCTCAAAAACCTAATAGGGAACTTTGGCCCCACTGTCGTCAGCACTGCTGGGACTCAGACAGTGCCAGTCAACCAAGTTATGGCACTGATGCTATCCCAAAATGTGTGGTACCAAAGCCCAGTTTTACTGAAGAAAAGAGACCCTCCCCACCATCTTCATATGATACTACCTGGCCACAGTTTCAAAACAAGGCTGCTTTTGCTCCTAATGTCTCCTAGATATTCTCATATAAAAGAGTACTATAATTTCCCCTCTATACCCCAAGGCACAAGTCTACAGCAAGATAAGCTAAAAAAACAACACGAGAGGTGGACACCATATAATAGCCAAGTTCAACCTTCCTTTTTAAATAAATTAGCTTAGATTAAACTACTAAGCTAGATTAAACTCACTGCCTGACTCCCACCTTACCACTGACATATCCTTTCCTAGGAGGATCCTATGTACACAAAGATGAAGAAAATATTACTATCCCTGTTTTACAAGTAAAAAAATCTAAGGCTAAGAAACAGAATCAGCTACTTAATTTTTTAGACCAAGTGAAAAAGGAAAATATGGATCTCCTTGTTCAAAAAATATTACACATTTCAAGATAGCAACTACAGAACATTAAACCAAGTCCAGGGCCCTCCTGACCAGGGCGCCGTGCAACTATGCAGATCACATGCCCATGAAGCCAACTCTGCACAAAGAAATGAAGTAACTTACCCAAGGCCACACAGCTACTGCATGCCTGAATCAGGATTTGAAACACAGAGGGCTGATTCCAGCTCCTAGATTTGAAGCCACCAGGTGCTCTGTTCCTAATACAACATCCCCACCATCCTTCAGATGTACCCAGTCTTAGCCAAAATCTAAGAGGACAGCATAGCTCAGGTTTAAGGTGGAAATCATAAAATAACCCTGGTCTAGTCTCTTATATGTAGACAAAGTTATGACTAAGCCAGTCTAAAAAAAATCAGCATTTACCACCATGGAGAAAGCACAGGGCTTTTCATATGTTGAAAAACTCAACTTCTGAGAAAACTGAATGAGCCTCTAACATGAAGGAAAAAACGACAAGAAAAAATAATGCATTCGTGTACATGGGTTACACTAATGCATTAGTGTATAAAGAGTGGGATTTACATCCCTTTCTCAATTTTGTCTAAATTACCACAAAGCAAGAGATGCTAGCATGTTCTTAAGGATTCTAGGAAACAAGATTCTACCTCTCATGAAAAGGTTGAATTTGCCCCTCCTCTGAAATTCTGTTTCTGAGACATCATTAATTTTTTGTAAGAATTGAAAAAAATCCTCAATAAAATACTGGCAAACCGAATCCAGCAGCACATCAAAAAGCTTATACACCATGATCAAGTGGGCTTCATCCCTGGGATGCAAGGCTGGTTCAACATATGCAAATCAATGTAATCCAGCATATAAACAGAACCAAAGACAAAAACCAACATGATTATCTCAAATAGATGCAGAAAAGGCCTT
>NW_022096896.1:0-6674 GCF_006542625.1 Nomascus leucogenys
CAACAAAGGACTTTGATCTTTACACTCTTAACAAAATATCTCTTATCCTGCCTTGTACTAAGTTTTGAGAATACTAAATTTCCATGAGACCTTACCTTTCCTTTCCTTTCCTTTCCTTTCCTTTCCTTTCCTTTCCTTTCCTTTCCTTTTCCTTTCCTTTCCCTTCTTTCTTCCTTCTTTCCTTCCTTCTTTCCTTCCTTTCTTGATGAAGTTTCACTCTGTCGCCCAGGCTGGAGTGCAATGGCGCGATCTCAGCTCACTGCAACCTCTACCTCCTGGGTTCAAGCGATTCTCCTGCCTCAGCAATGGCTCGATCTCATCTCACTGCAACCTCCACCTCCCAAGTTCAAGCGACTCTACTGTCTCAGCCTCCTAAGTAGCTGGGATTACAGGCACCTGCCATCTTCCCTGGCTAATTTTTGTATTTTTGTAGAGGGGGGGTTTCATCATGTTGGCCAGGCTGGTCTTGAACTCCTGACCTCAGGTGATCCACCCACCTCAGCCTCCCAAAATGCTGGGATTACAGGCATGAGCCACTGTGCCTGGTCTCCATGAAACATTTCTTAAACTCTTAATCAGCATTTAATTAGAGTCTTCAGGGTCTTGCACTTCTGTTCCCTCTACCTAGAATGCTTCTCCCCTTCCTTTGTGTTGCTAGCTCCTCCTTATTCAGATCCCAGCTCACATAGCTGCATACCCCATGCAACATCGAGATTTTATGTACTTCAAAGCACTAACCACAATCTGAAATGGTTTCACTAGTTTCATTATTGCCTGTCTCCCATTCCCTCAATGATAGAAGCTACACAAAAGTAGACACCTTGATGTTTTGTTTGCTGTTGTATTCTAGAACCATATTCCCCCCACCTCCAGCATCTACTAGGACTGGTATCTAATAAATACTAAAAAATAAATAAATAAAAAGTTTGCGGTATACAGTGAAGCCAGGAGAGCACTTACTAGAGACTGTGCCCCTTGAGGAAGCATCTTTGGTCCCCTGTGTCCCACCCTTGCCTTTTCTCCTGGGTGGCTTAGGTGTAGTTTCTCGCAGTTGCTGTCTGACTCGCTGGCCCTTCTTAGGGTCCAACTTGCAGGGTCCCAGGCCAGCCCCAGGAAATAGGACTTGGAGGCAGCTGGGGCTTCCGTGGTTTCTTTTGGGTCTGGATTTTGGACTAGAGAGCAACTGGGACTTTCCCCCAGAGGCCTGGGGACTGCTGGCCCCAGGAACCCCCTGACCTTTAACACTTCCCAGTGCTTGGCTGCATGTGTGAGGTTCCGAGGTTCGTGCATGGTGGGAGCTGCTCATGAAAGATGCTGTGTTTATTTTGGACTCCAGGCACCGGGAATAATTAGAGGAGTGACCTGCTGCTAAAGTTGAGGTCTTTCCTTGTGGGCTGGGCCATGAGGCTACCGTCTGGCCTGCTTGCTGGCAAAGGCCATGGATTCCTGTGGATTCCTGCATGGTTCTCAAGAACCACATCTCTGAAAAAGCCTTCACAAGGAAGAGGCTGGGGAGTGGTGTCAAAAAGTTGGACATTTCTTGCTATTCCTTGGGGATTGGTGATTGTTGAGCACCCCCTGCGGCAATCCTAAAGTGGAGTGTCTGGGCCTGCTCGTCCTTTCTCAAGGCTGTACAGAGATCCCCAAGGTCTTACAGGCCCCCCTGCTGGGGCCTGCATGTCCAGTGGGTGGAGTTTCAAAGACCACAGCCTTGTAGAAGGAACTGGATGTATCTGGGAACTACCAGTTTGCCAGAGTAGGAGAAGCTTTTCCTTAAGCTTCACAGTGCCCGGCACAATGCCTGGTACACAGTGGGTGTTTAATAATAAATGTTCATTCAAGCATGAAGCATGGGAGTGGCCCTCTCAAAACTAGGTTTCAAGTTCAGCTGTGTCAGAATTTTTTGCAAAACATAATTAGATTCAGTGAATGGTAAACCCAGTGAGTCAATCTTGCGCCCTGTGTTCACATTACTGACCACTCCACTTACAAGCAGAGCAGAAGATAATAAATGTTATCCACTTCAGGGGATTGTTATGAAGACTAGAAGGTGAGAAATTTATGTTAAAAGCACTGAGAACAGAGCCTGCACATAGTAAGTAAATAGGGGTTAGCGTGCTAAAACAAATTTTAGAATAGAATGTGGAGAAAGGTAAGAATTACCTCATGGGGAAGGAAAGGAGATGGAGTCAGGAATCATCTTCAAGGGATGACTCATCTTTAGGCTTTTTACAGGGTTCACGAGGTGTAATTAATGTATTTTTGCACTTTAAATATTTTTCAAATGTACAATGAATTTATGGGGTCATTAACAACAATCATAAATCAAGCAGAACATCTGTATATAAAATGAGATGTCACTTATATTTGTTTTTAATCTGTAAATAAAACATATAAAGTCATTAGAAAAAAGGATCTAGGGTGCAGGAAAGAGAAATAAATGAAAATTTGCTATCACTGGGCTTAAGAATATATTGAAGTTTTGGGAATTTGATGGTGTGTGAAGTATTCATGATGGTGTGTGAAGCTAATTCAAGAGACATGGCATTAAATGCTTCTTATATCTAAAGCATTGTGTTAGCACTCAGGTAAAATACAGAGATGAATAACTCAGGTAAAATACAGAGATGAATAACTACTAAAGTAGTTGTTCCTTAATTCAACAGACATGCATTAAATGCTTCTTATATCTAAGCATTGTGTTAGCACTCAGGTAAAATACAGAGAAGAATAAGACTTTAATATTTAAGGCTGTCTGCAGTCCTTTAATAAAGTAACACATTAATGTACAACTGACTGTATTGAAACATGACACTAATAAAAGCTGATTGTATTAAGAACTATGAGATTTCAACAGTTGAAGAATTTTGAGGAATTCAAAGAAAAGACTTATGACTTCACAAAGACTCAGCATTTGAGCTGGACTTGGAAGTTGAGTAGAGAAGAGGAGGGAGAGAGCTCAAATTGACTGAGGATGAGCAGATATGCGGTGGCAGGAAACCTTGAAATCTATTCGGGAAACGGAAAACAGCTGAGTTGACTAGACCATGAGGTTCCCTGGGATGGGAAATGAGGCTGGTTGAGGGGGTTGGAGCGACAAGTACAAAAAATCTCACATGCTAGCTGAAGGGTCTGTCCCTTATTTCGTGGGCCATGGGGAGCCACTCAGAGTGTCCAAGTATAGTTGTGGCATGCTCAGCATTGTACTTTGGAAGCATTCCTCTGTTGGTGGTTAAGATATTGTTAGAGGGAAGAGAGCTGAGGGATATGAGACCAATGAGGTGGCTATTGGGATAATCTAGTGGGGAGAGTCATGAAGACTTCAACTAATATGGCAGCAGAGAAGATAGGAAGAAAGGAGGTTGATGGAAAAGGTATGGCTGGAGCCGAATTTATAGTTAGATCAGTGATGGAATGTGTTGACAGAAGAGGAAATCAGAAAAGACTCTATGGTTTTGAGATTGGGTGCCGCTGACAAAATAGAGATGTCAAGAAAGGAAGAGCTAAGCACATAAAAAAAAGAAAGAGAGATCAATGGGTGTGAAGCTGAGAAGTGAGAAAATTGGACGTCAAATTTCTACACCTGTAGGACTTCTCTGATTTTTGACATAGAATGCATCATCTGGCAAATTTTCCAGGCTGACCTTAGAAAATTCTCTTTCCTCCTTCCCAAACATTTCTCAGGAGAGTTTGGAAATGTGTTTACAGGCCAGGCCTATAAGTAAGGAGAAAGCCAGGTGGCTTTGGATTTTCAGGCTGTCGTCTTTAGGCAGCGTCAGGCCTACATTAGATCAAGAAAACACCTCACTGTAAGCCTCACGCCCAGGATGCTGGGTTTTGGAACCCAGATCAGCCTGCATTTGTCCATGTCTTCTAGCTGGTATTTCCTAAGCCCTATTTCATCATGCCTTGGAACTATAGCATCTGAGGAGTACAGTATCCTCTTTGAAAAGAAGTGAGTGGAGAATTTCACACTCGTGCCTGAAGGGCTGAGAATTTACTGAGAAAATTTGAATTTTCTTAAGCACACTGAAGGCCTGGAAGAGGTGGAGGCTTGGCTACTGCTCTTGTTTGGGCATTGTTCCCTTAGAACAGGGCCTTGGGTTTTGGGTTTTGAAACATCATGTATGTTATTTTAACACCAGATCATCTAAAGGACTCATCTCTAGATCGGCTGCAAGCTGTCCAAGTGATTTAAGGATGTGATTCCAAATTAAATCAAAGCCTCCCTTTACCAAAAGTCTCCCTGTGATTTAAAAAAAAATGTGGAAATAAAATATATACAACATCAAATGTACCATGTAACCATGTTTGGGTGTACATTTCGTGGCATTAAGTACATTCACAATGTTGTGCAGCCATCAACACCATCCATTTCTAGGACTCCTTTTCATCTTGCAAAATTGGAACTCTATACTAAATTAACAATAATTTCCCCATTTCCTACTCCTCCCAGCCCTGGCAACTACCCATTTCAATTTTTTTTTTTTTTTGAGATGGAGTCTCACTCTGTCACCCAGGCCTGGAGTGCAATGGCACAATTTCAGCTCACTGGCAACCCCCGCCTCCTGGGTTCAAGCGATTCTCTTGCCTCAGCCTCCCAAGTAGCTGGGATTACAGGCGCCTGCCACTACACCCAGCTAATTTTTTGTATTTTTAGAGATGGGGTTTCACCATGTTGGCCAGGCTGGTCTTGAACTCCTGACCTTATGATTCACCTCAGACTCCCAAAGTGCTGGGATTACTGCTGCGCCCAGCCTACCATTCTATTGTCTATGAATTTGACCACCCTAGGTATCTCATATAAGTGGAGCCACATAATATTTGTTCTTTTGTGTCTGCCTTATTTCACTTAGCATATTGTCTTCAAGGCTTATCTATGTTGTAGCATGTGTCAGAATTTCCTTCCTTTTTTAAGGCTGAATAATATTCCATTGTAGAGATATACCACATTTTATTTATTCACCCATCTGTCCATAGACATTTGGCTTGCTTCTATCTCCCTGTAACCTTAAGTTCTTTAAGTACTTCCTGCCACACAAGTTGGAGATGCCTTTTGGATGTGCTTTAATTATGTTAAGTTATTAATAGAAATTGGAAACCATCTTACTAAACTCAAGATGTGAAATTGGATCCATCAAACTTTAGAGAAAAACCACTTTTTAATCTATATTTGAAGCGAATTTGAATAGAAGCAGTTGTGTACTTGACTGGAAGTCGTGGTCCCAGAAGCTAACCAGTGATTCTGGCAGGGAGAAGTAAATGCCTTTTAGTTCGGAAGGGAAAAGGGTTGTCCTTACCAGGAAGCATTTAACATTGGGGCCCTTCTGTGCTTCCAGGTCCTGGCAAGGCCTTGGGCATTTGGAGAGAGAGAGGTGGAAAAGTCAGTAGGTTGGTTGGAAATCCAGTTCAGACTCATGTAGGAAGGTGGGTGTTTCCCAGGAACATGCTACTTTGGAGCTGTTGCTGGTTTAGTTTTGAGTGGGAGAGAAGAACAGATTAGAAGCGAAGAGCAGACTGGTGGAATGAGGGAGGATGAAACCAGAGTCCTTCCCAGCCCACTTCCCACACCAACCTTCTTTCCTCTTTCCCAGTGGAATTTGGCTCAGAGAAAACAAAACAAATTTGAGCTATTAGGTGTGGCATATTTTCAAGGCTAGTTGGGAAGTAGCCACTTGATGAGGTTTGTTTTTGTTTGTTTGTTTGGTTGGTTTTTTTTTTTTTTTCCCTCTTGCCAGCCTCACAGGGAACCAGATTTTTTTTTTTTTTGAGACGGAGTCTCGCTCTGTCTCCCAGGCTGGAGTGCAGTGGCGCAATGGTGTGATCTCAGCTCACTGCAACCTCTGCCTCGTGGGTTCAAGTGATTCCTCTGCCCCAGCCTCCCAGGTTCAAGCGATTCCCCTGCCCCAACCTCCCAAGTAGCTGGGATTACAGGCGCCTGCCACCACGCCCGGCTAATTTTTTGTATTTTTAGTAGAGATGGGGTTTCACCAGAATGGTCTCAATCTCCTGCCTCGTGATCCTCCCACCTCGGCCTCCCAAAGTGCTGGGATTACAGGAGTGAGCCATTGCACCTGGCCGGAAAACACAATTATATTCAGTATTTGCATGGGGATATCCATGAACTACTAGCTTGAAGTGTTCATAGATCCAGAATTAGATCATGCTCCATTCCTTTCAATGATATCATTTCTTTTTGAAGCTGGGATTTTGGTAGTTGCCATGATAAAAATTGAGTACCGCATGAAAATCAGGGTAGCAGTCAGTGTTCAATCTTATTCCAGAGTTTAAGAAATTTCTAAAATGACCAATGGGTTTACACATTCAACTAATAAGTAATTGTGTTTAGTTAAGAATGGAATAAAAATGTTTTTTTCAATGTGTGTGTATTAACTTTTCAAATGGCTACTCAATTGTTAGGACATAAATGCTTTTTAAGTCATTTGGACTTCACCACTTAACAAATGGAACTGTTAGGTATTTCTTTCCTCCCTGGGGTACCATGAAAAATTACCAAGACGCTAAGGGCACTGTGTACCAAGAGAATTTGGGAATCTTTGCTTTAATCTATCAGAAAATACCCCAAATTGTATATTTGCTTTTAAATACATTAAACATGGAATTGGAGATGAGATGGCAAGAAAAAAAAATATTTTTCCATAAAATGAAGGTAT
>NW_022096897.1:0-152770 GCF_006542625.1 Nomascus leucogenys
GTGATGTGTGCATTAATGTCACAGAGTTGAACCTTACTTTTGATTGAGCAGTTTTCAAACACTCTTTTGTAGAATCTGCTAGTTGACATTTGGAGCACCTTGAGGCCTATGGTGGAAAAAGAAATATCTTCCCATAAAAACTACACAGAGGTATTCTGACAAGCTTCTTAGTGATGTGTGCATTCATCTCAGAGAGTTGCACCTTACTTTTGATGGAGGAGCTTTGAAACACTCCTTTTGTAGAATCTGCAATTTGACATTTCCAGCACTTTGCGGACTACAATGGAAATGGGAATATCTTCACATAAAAACTAGACAGAAGCATTCTGACAAATGCCTTTGTGATACTTGCATTCTTCTCACAGATTTGAATTTTACTTTTGATAGAGCAGCAGTTTTGAAACTCTCTTTTTGTATTGTCTGCAAGGGGACATTTGGAGCATTTTGAGGCCTATCATTGAAAGGGAAATACCTTCATATAAAAACTAGACAGAAGAATTCTGGCAAATTCTTTGTGATGTGTGCATTAATGTCACAGAGTTGAACCTTACTTTTGACTTGAACAGTTTTGAAAACACTCTTTTGTAGAATCTGGCCAGTGGACACTTTGGAGAGCTTTGAGGCCTATGGTGGAAAAGAAATATCTTCACATAAAAACTACACAGAAGTATTCTGACAAACTTCTTCATGATGTGTGCATTCATTCTCATAGAGTTGAAGCTACTTTTGATAGAGCAGCTTTGAAACCCTCTTTTGTAGAATCTGAAATTCGACATTTGGTCACTTTGGGGCCTTTGGTGTAAAAGGAAATATCTTCACATAAAAACTAGACAGAAGCATTCTGAAAAATGCCTCTGTGATACGTGTACTCTACTCCACAGATTGAAATTACTTTTGATAGAGCAGTTTTTGAAACTTTCTTTTTGTAGTATCTGCAAGGGGCATTAAGATTGGTTTGATGCCTTCTTGGAAGGGAAATATCTTCATATAAAATCTATGCAGAAGCATTCTGACAACTTCTTTGTGATTTGTCCATTAATGTCACAGAGTTGAAGCTTACCTTTGATTTAGCAGTATTGAAAAACTTTTGTATAATCTGCAAGTAGACATTTGGAGCGTTTGAGGACTACAATGGAAAAAGAAATATCTTCACATAAAAACTACACTGAAGTATTCTGACAAACTTTTTGTGATTTGTGCATTCATCTCACAGAAACGAACTTTACTTTTGAATAGAACAGCTTTGAACACTCTTTTTGTAGAATCTGCAATTGGACAGTTGGATCACTTTGAGGCCTAGGATGGAAAAAGGAACATCTTCACTTAAAAACGAGACAGAAGCATTGTGACAAACTTCTTTGTGATGTGTGCATTCATCTCACAGAGTTGAACCTTAGTTTTGATAGAGCAGCTTTGAACACTATTTTTGTAGAATCTGGAAATGGACATTTGAAGGCTTTGATCCTATGGTGGAAAAGGAAATATCTTCACATAAAAACTAGACAGAAGCATTCTGACAAACTTCTTGAGATGCATGCATTCATCTCACAGAGTTGAACCTTACTTTTGAGAGAGCAGATTTGAAACACTCTTTTGTAGTATCTGCAAGGGGACATTTGGGACATTTTGAGGCCTTTCTTGGAAAAGGTAATAATCTTCACATAAAAACTAGACAGAAACATTCTGACAAATTTCTTTGTGATGTGTGCATTCTTCTCACAGAGTTAAACCTTACTTTGATACAGCAGTTTTGAAAATACTCTTTTTGTAGAATCTGCAAGTGGACATTTGGAGTGCTTTGAGGCCTACAGTAGGAAAGGAAATATCTTCATATAAAAACTAGACAAAAGCATTGTGACAAACTTCTTTGTGATGTGTGCATTCATCTCACAGAGTAGAACCTTACTTTTTGATAGAGCAGTTTTGAAACTCTCTTTTTGTAGTATCTGCAAGGGGACATTTTGACTGCTTGACATCTATCATGGAAAGGAAATATCTTCACATAATAACTAGACAGAAGCATTGGTGAGAAACTTCGTTGTGATGTGAGGCATTCATCTCACAGAGTTGAAACTTACTTTTGATAGAGCAGTTTTGAATTTTCTTTTTTGTACTATCTGCAAGGTGACATTTGAGCGCTTCAGGGCTTTATTGAGGCATATGGTGGAAATGGAAACATCTTCACATAAAAACTAGACAGAAGCATTCTGACAAAGTTCTTTGTGATGTGTGCATTCATCTCACAGAGTTGAACCTTACTTTTGATAGAGCAGTTTAGAAACACTCTTTTTTTTAGAATCTGTAGGTGGACATTTGGAGCACTTCCAGGCCTATTGTGGAAAAGTAAATATCTTCAGATTAAAATTAGACAGATGCATTCTGACAAACATCTTGGAGATGTGTGCTTCAACTCACAAAGTTGAAACTTACTTTTGATGGAGCAGCTTTGAATCCCACTTTTTGTAGAATCTGAAAGTGGACATTTTGAGTGCTTTGATGCCTGTCATGGAAAGGAAATATCTTCACATAAAAACTAGACAGAAGCATTCTGACAAGCTTCTTTGTGATGTGTGCATTTATCTCACAGATTTGAACATTACTTTTGATAGAGCGGTTTTGAAACTCTCTTTTTATAGTATCAGCAAGGTGACGTTTGGAGAGCTTTAGGACTATATTGGAAAAGGAAATATCTTCACATAAAAAACTAGATAGAAGCATTCTGACAAACTTCTTGTGACGTGTGCATTCATCTCACAGAGCTGAACCTTACTTTTGATAAAGCAGTTTTTAAAACACTCCTTTTGTAGAATCTGGCAAGTAGACATTTGGAGCGCTTTGATGCCTATGGTGGAAAAGTAATTATCTTCAGATATAAATTAGACAGAAGAATTCTGACAAATTCTTGGAGAAGTGTGCTTCAACTCACAAAGTTGAAACTTACTTTTGATGGAGCAGCTTTGAATCCTCTTTTTGTAGAATCTGCAAGTGGACATTTTGAGTGCTTTGACCTATCATGGAAAAGGAAATATCTTCACATAATAACTAGACACAGGCATTCTGACAAGCTTCTTTGTGATGTGTGCATTTATCTCACAGATTTGAACATTACTTTTGATAGAGCGTTTTGAAACTCTCTTTTATAGTATCTGCAAGGCGATGTTTGGAGAGCTTTAGGACTATATTGGAAAAGGAAATATCTTCACATAAAAACTAGATAGAAGCATTCTGACAAACTTCTTGGTGATGTGTGCATTCATCTCACAGAACTGAACCTTACTTTTGATAAAGCAGTTTTTAACACTCTTTTGTAGAATCTGCAAGTAGACATTTGGAGCACTTTGATGCCTATGGTGGAAAAGTAATTATCTTCAGATATAAATTAGACAGAAGAATTCTGACAAACTTCCTGGAGATGTGTGCATTCCACTCACAGAGGTGAACCTTACTTTTGATAGAGCACCTTTGAAACCCCTCTTTTTGTAGAATCTGCAAGTGGACATTTTCCATCATATTTCTCAAGCATTCAAAATGTCCACATGCAGATTCTCCAAAAACAGTATTTCAAAACTGCCCCAGCAAAAGAAAGGTTTAACTCTGTGAGATGAAGGCACACATCACAAAGAAGGTTCTCAGATTGCTTCTGTCTAGATTTATGTGAAGATATTTCCTTTTCTACCATAGGCTGCAGAACGCACAAAATGTCCAATAGCAGATTCTCAAAAAGAGTGTTTCAAAACTGCTCAATCAAAAGAAAGCTTCAACTCTGTGAGATAAATGCACTCAACACAAAGAAGTTCCTCAGAAATCTTCTTCTAGTTTTTATGTGAAGATATTTCATTTTCCACCACAGGCTTCAAAGAGTTCCAAATGTCCACTTTCAGATTCTACAAAAAGCGTATTTCAAAACTGCTCCATTAAAAGAAAGGTTCAATACTAGAAGAGAATGCATAAATCTCAAAGATGTTTCTTGGAATGCTTCTGCCTAGTTTTTATTTAAAGATATTTCCTTTTCCACCTTAGACCTCAAAGCTCTCCAAATTTGCAGTTGCAGATTCTATAAAGAGGTTGTTTCGAAACTGTTCAATCAAAAGAAATGTTCAACTCTGGGAGATGAATGCACTCATCACAAAGAAGTTTCTCAGAATGCTTCTGTCTAGTTTTTATCTGAAGATATTCCCTTTTCCACCATAGGCCTAAAAGCACTCAAAATGTACACTTGCAGATTCTACAAAAAGAGTGTTTACAAAATGCTCAATCAAAAGAATTGTTCAAATCTGTGAGATGAACTCACACATCATAAAGAAATTTCTCAGAATTCTTCTAATTTATATGTGACAATATTTCCTTTTCTACCATAGGACTCAACATGCTCCAAATGTCCACATGCAGATTCTAAAAAAAGAGAGTTTCAAAACTGCTCTATCAAAAGAAAAGTTTAACTCTGTGAGATACATGAAGATATCACAAAGAGGTTTCTCAAATTGCTTCTGTCCAGATTTAATGTGAAGATATTTCCTTTTCTACCATAGGCTGCAAAGCGCTCCAAAGTCCACTTGCAGATTCTACAAAAAGAGTGTTTCAAAACTGCTCAATCAAAAGAAAGTTTCAATTCTGTGAGATGAATGCACACATCACAAAGCAGTTTCTCAGAAGTCTTCTGTCTAGTTTTATGTGAAGAAATTTCCTTTCCACCATAGGCCTCAAAGCGCTCCAAATGTCCACTTGCAGATTCTACAAAAGGAGTATTTCAAAACTGCTCCAACAAAAGAAACGTTTAACTCTGTGAGATGAAAACACACATCACAAAGAAGTTTCTCAGGTCGCTTCTGTCAAGATTTTATGTGAAGATATTTCCTTTTCTACCATAGGCCGCAGAGAGCTCCAAATGTCCACTTGTAGATTCTAAAAAAGAGTGTATCAAAACTGCTCAATCAAAGAAAGGTTCAACACTGTGAGATAAATGCACACATCACAAAGAAGTTTCTCAAAATCCTTCTGTCTAGCTTTTATATGATATTTTCATTTTCCACCATAGGCCTCAAAGCATTCCAAATGTCCACTTGCAGATAATACAAAAAGAGAATTTCAAAACTCTCCTTCAAAAGAAAGATTTAGCTCTGTGAGATAATGCACACTCACAAAGAAGTTCTCAGTTGCTTCTGTCTAGATTTCATATGAAGATATTTCTTTTCTACTAAAGTCTACAGAGCCTCCAAATGTCCACTTGCAGATTCTACAAAAAGATATTTCAAAACTGCTAAATCAAAAGAAGGTTTAACTCTGTGACATGAATGCACACATCAGAAGAAGTTTCTCAGATTGCTTCTGTCTAGATTTATGAGAAGATATTTCCTTTCTACCAAGGCCCAAGCGCTCCAAATGTCAACTTGCAGATCCTCAAATACAGTGTTTCAAAACTGATCAATCAAAATAAATATTCAACTCTGTGAGATAAATGCCACAACACAAAGAAGTTTCTCAGATATCTTCTTTATTTTATATGAAGACATTTCATTTTCCACCATAGGCTTCAAAGCATTCCAAATGTCCACTTCCAGATTCTACAAAAAGGTACATCAAAACCGCTCCATCAAAAGAAAGATTCAACTCTGGGAGATGAATGCACACATCAGAAAGAAGTTTCTCAGAATGCTTCTGTCCAGTTTTTATGTGAAGATATTTATTTTTCCACTGTAGGCCTCAAAGCTCTGCAAAAGTGAAGTTGCAGATTCTACAAAAAAGCGTGTTTCAAATCTGCTCAATCCAAAGAAAGGTTCAACTCTGGGAGAGGAATGCACTCATCACAAAGAAGTTTCTCAGAATGTTTCCTTCTAGTTTTTATTGAATATATTTCTTTTTCTACCATAGGCCTAAAAGCCCTCGAAATGTCCACTTGCAGATTCTACAAAAAGAGTGTTCCAAAATGCTCAATCAAAAGAAATGTTCACTCCTGAGATGAAGCACACTTCACAAAAGAAGTTTCTCAGAATTCTTTGTCTAGTTTTTACATGAAGATATTTCCTTTTCCACCACAGGCCTCAAAAGCGCTCCAATGTCCACTTGCAGATTCTACAAAAAGAGAGTTTCAAAACTGCTCCATCTAAAGAAAGTTTAACTCTGTGAGATAAATGCACATATCACAAAGAAGTTTCTAAAATTGCTTCTTTCTAGATTTATGTGAAGTTATTCCTTTTCTACCATAGGCCGCAAAGCCCTCCAAATGTCCACTTGCGGATTCTAAAAAAATAGTGTTTCAAAACTGCTAAATCAAAGGAAAGTTTCAACTCCATGAGATGAATGCACACATCAAAAAGAAGTTTCTTAGAATTCTTCTGTCTAGTTTTTTTGTGAAGATTTTTTTCCACCACAGGCCTCAAAGCGCTCCAAATGTCCACTTGCAGATTCTACAAAAAGAGAGTTTCAAAACTGCTGAATCAAAAGAAAGTTTTAACTCTGTGATATGAATACAAACATCACAAAGCAGTTTCTCAGATTGCTTCTGTCTAATTTTATGTGAAGATATTTCCTTGCTACCATAGGCCACAAAGTGCTCCAACTGTCAATTGCATATTCTAAAAAAGAGTGTTTAAAAACTTCTCAATCAAAAGAAAGTTTCAACTGTGTGAGATAAGTGCACACAGCACAAAGAAGTTTCTCAGAATCCTTCTGTCTAGTTTTTTGTGAGATATTTCATTTTCCACCATAGGCCTCAACACACTCAAAATGTCCACTTGCAGGTTCTAAAAAAGGAGTTTCAAAACTCCTCCATCAAAAGAAAGGTTCAACTCTGTGAGATGAAAGCACACATCACAAAGAAGTTTCCCAGATTGCTTCTGCTAGTTTTTATGAAGATATTTCCTTTCACCGTAGGCCTCAAAGCTCGTAAATGTGCACTTGCAGATTCTACAAAAAGAGTGTTTCAAAACTGCTCCATCTAAAGAAAGATTTAAATCTGGAGAATGAATGCACTCATCAGAAAAAGTTTCTCAGAATTTTCTGACTTGTTTTATATGAAGATATTTCCTTTTCCACCAAGGCTTCAAAGTGCTCCAAATGTCCACTTGCAGATTCTACAAAAAGAGAGTTTAAAAACTGCTAATCAAAAGAAGATTTAACTCTGTGAGACGAATGCACACATCATGAAGAAGTTTCTCAGATTGATTCTGTCTTGATTTTATTTGAAGATATTTAATTTTCTACCGTAGGCCACAAAGGCTCCAAAAGTCCAGTTGCAGATTCTAGAAAAGAGTGTTCCAAAACTGCTCAATCAAAACAAAGGTTCAACTCTGTGAGATAAGTGCACACATCACAAAGAACTTTCTCAGAATAATTCTGTCAATTTTTATGTGAAGATACTTATTTTCCACCATAGGCCTCAAAGCGCTCCAAATGTCCACTTGCAGATTCTACAAAAACAGTACTTCAAAACTGCTCCCTCAAGAGAAAGTTTTAACTCTGTGAATGAATGCATGCATCACAAGGAAGTTCTCAGTTTGCTTCTGTCTATATTTTGTGTGAAGATATTCCTATTCTACCATAGGCTGCAGAGTGCACAAATCTCCACCTGAAGATTCTAAAAAAAGAGTGGTTCAAAAACTGCTCAATGAAAAGAAAGTTTCCACTCTGTGAGATAAATGCACACATCACAAAGGCTTTCTCAGAATTCTTCTCTCTAGTTTTTATGTGAAGGTATTTAATTTTCCACCATAGGCCTCAAAGCGTTCCAATGTCCACTTGCAGATTCTACAAAAGAGTATTTCAAAACTGCTAAATGAATAGAAAGGTTAACTCTGTGATATGAATGCACCCATCATGAAGTAATTTCACAGAATGCTTCTGTGTAATTTTATGTAAAGATATTTCCTTTGCACCAGAGGCCTCAAAGCACTTCAAATTCCACTTGCAGATTCTACAAAAAGAGTGTTTCAAACTGCTCAATCAAAAGAAAGGTTCAACTCTGTGAGATAAAACCACACAACCCAAAGAAGTTTCTCAGAAATCTTCTGTCTAGTTTTATTTTATTATTTTATTTCTCAGAAATCTTCTGTCCACTTGCAGATTCTACAAAAGGTATTTCAAAACAGCTCCATCAAAACAAAGGTTCAGCTATGGGAGATGAATGCAAACATCACAAAGAAGTTTCTTGAAATGCTTCTGTCTAGTTTACATGAAGATATTTTCCTTTCCACCCATAGGCCTCAAAGCTTTGCAAATGTCAACTTGCAGATTCTACAAAAAGAGTGTTTCAAAACTGCTTAATCAAAAGAAAGTTAAACTCTGGGAGATGAATGCACTCATCACAAAGTAGTTTCTCAGAATGCTTCTGTCTAGTTTTATGTGAAGACATTTCCTTTTCCACCATAGGCTTCAAAGAGGTCCAAATGTCCACCACAAATTATACAAAAGAAGAGTTGCAAAACTGCTCAATCAAAAGAAAGTGTTTAACTTGGGAGATGAATACACACATCACAAAGGTGTTTCTCAGATTGCTTCTTCTAGATTTTATGTGAAGATATTCCCTTTTCTACCATAGGCCACAAGCACACTAAATGTCCACATGCAGATTCTAAAAAAAGAGGTTGCCAAAGTGCTCAATCGAAAAAATATTCAAACACTGTGAGATGAAGCACTTATCACAAAGAATTCTCAGAATTCTTCTGTCTAGTTTTTATGTGAAGATATTTCCTTTTCCACCATAGGCCCCAAAGCGCTCCAAATGTCCCCTTGCAGATACTACAAAAAGAGAGTTTCAAATACTCAATCAAAAGAAAGGTTTAACTCTGTGAGATGAATGCACACCTCACAAAGAAGTTTCTCAGATTGCTTCTCTATATTTTATGTGAAGATATTTCCTTTTCTACCTTATGCTGCAAAGTGCTCCAAATGTCCATTGCAGATTCTAAAAAGAGTGTTTCCAAACTGCTTCAATCAAAAGAAAGGTTCAACTCTGTGAGACAAATGCACATATCACAAAGAAGTTTCTCAGAGTTCTTCTGTCTAGTTTTCATGTGAAGATATTTCTTCCACCGTAGGCGCAAAGTGCTCCAAATGTCCACTTGCAGATTCTACAAAAAGAGTATTTCAAAACTGCTCCATCAAAAGAAAGATTCAACTCTGTGAGAGAAATGCACACATCAAAAAACAAGCTTCTCATAATGCTTCTGTCTAGTTTTTATGTAAAGATATTTCCTTTTCCACCATAGTCCCCACAGCTTTGCAAATGTGCACTTGCATTTTCTACAAAAAGAGTGTTTCAAAACTGCTCAATCAAAAGAAAGTTCAACTCCCGAAGATGAATGCAACTCATCACAAAGACGTTTCTCAAAATGCTTCTGTCAAGTTTTTATATGAAGATATTTCCTTTTCCACCTTAGGCCTAAAGCACTCAAATGTCCACTTCCAGATTCTAAAAAAGAGTGTTTCCAAACTGCTCAATCAAAAGAAAGGTTCAACTCTGTGCAATAATGCACACATCACAAAGAAGTTCTCAGAATTCTTCTGTCCTGTTGTTATGTGAAGATATTTCCTTTTCCGTTTTACTCTGTGAGATGAATGCACACATCACAAAGAATTTCTCAGATGGCTTCCATCTAGATTTATATGAAGGTATTTCCTTTTCTACCATAGGCTGCAAAGGGTTCCTATGTCACTTGCAGATTTTAAAAAACGAGTTTCCCAAGTGCTCAATCAAAAGAAGGTTGAACTCTGTGGGATGAAGGCACACATCACAAGTAAATTTCTCAGGATCTTCGTCTAGTTTTATGTGAAAAATTTCCTTTTCCACCATAGGCCTCAAAGTGCTCGAAATGTGCACTTGTAGGTTCTAAAAAAAGACTTTTTCAAATTGCTCATTCAAAAGAAAGGTTCAGCTCTGTGAGATAAGTGTGCACATCACAAAGGCGTTTCTCAGAACACTTCTGTGCAGTTTTTGGTGTGAAGATATTTCATTTTCCAACATAGGCCACAAAGGGCTCCAAATGTCCACTTGCAGATTCTACAAAAAAAAGTATTTCAAAACGGACTCAATAAAGAAATGTTTAATTCTGTGAGATGAATGCACATATCACAAAGAAGTTTCTCAAATTGCTTCTGTGTAGATTTTAAGTGAAGATATTTCCTTTTCTACCATAGGCCTCAAAGCCTTCAAATGTCCAATTGCAGATTCTAAAAAAGAGTGTTTCAAAAATGCTCCATCAAAGAAAGTTTCAAGTCTGTGGATGAATGCACACATCACAAAGAATTTTCTCAGAATTCTTCTGTCTAGTTTTTATGTGAAGACATTTCCTTTTCCACCATAGGCCTCAAAGCACTCCAAATGTCCACATGCAGATTCTACAAAAAGAGAGTTTCAAAAAATGCTCAAGCAAAAGAAAGGTTTACCTCTGTGACATGAATGCACACACCACGAATAGTTTCCCAGATTGCTTTCTGTCTAGATTTTATGTGAAGGATTTCCTTTTTCTACAAAAGCACAATGCCCTCCAAATGTCCGCTTGCAGATACTTCAAAAAGAGTGATTCAAAAGTGCTCAATCAAAAGAAATGTTCAACTCTGTGAGATAAACGCACACATCACAAAGAAGTTTCTCAGAATCCTTCTGTCTAGTATATATATGAAGATATTTCCTTTTCCACCATAGGCCTAAAAGCACTCCAACTGTCCACTTGCGATTGTACAAAAAGAGTGTTTCCAAACTGCTCAATCAAAAGAAATATTCAACTCGTGTGATGAATCACAACAACACGAAGAACTTTCACAGAATTCTTCTGTCTAGTTTTTATATGAAGATATTTCCTATTCCACCATAGGCCTCCAAGCAGCTCCAAATATCCAAACTTGCATATTCTTCAAAAAGTAACTACTCAACAAAAGAACCTGTGTGATGAAGCACCCATCACAAAAAGTTTCTAGATTGCTTCTGTTACATTTTATGGTGAAGATATTCCTTTCTACATAAGCCACAGCCCCAAAATTCCACTGAGATTCTAAAAAAGTGTTTTCAAAACTGCTCAATCAAAAAAATGTCAACTCTGTGACATGAACACACAATCACAAGACATCTCTAGAATTCTTGTGTTTTAGTTTTTATTGGAGGATATTTCCTTTCCACCATAGGACTCAAAGTGCTCCAAATATCCCTTGCAGATTCAACAAAAAGAGAGGTTCAAACTTTTCAATGAAAAGAAACGTTTAACTCTGTGAGATGCTATGCACACATACAAAGATGTTTCTCAGAATTCTTCTGTCTATTTTCTATGTGAAGATATTTTTTTTCCACCATAGACCTCAAGACATTCCAAATGTGCACTTGCAGATTCTACAAAAGCAGTATTTCAAAAGTGCTCCATAAAAAGAAAGTTTCAACTCTGGGAGATGAATGCACACAACACAAAGAATTTTCTGAGATTGCTTCTGTCTAGATTTTATGTGAAGATATTTTTTTTCCACCATTGGCCTCAAAGCTCTGGAAATGTGCACTTGCAGATTCTACAAAAATAGTGTTTCAAACTGCACAATCAAAAGAATGTTCAACTCCGTGAGATGAATGCACACCTCACCAAGAAGTTTCTCAGAATTCTTTTGTCTAGTTTTTACATGAAGATATTTCCTTTTCCACCATAGGCCTCAAAGCGCTCCAAATGTCCATGTGCAGATTCTACAAAAGAGAGTTTCAAAACTGCTCAATCAAAAGAAAGGTTTAACTCTTGAGATGAATGCACACATCAAAAGAAGTTTCTCAGATTGCTTCTGTCTAATTTTATGTGAAGATATTTCCTTTTCTACCATAGGCCACAAAGCGCTCCAAATGTCCACTTGAGATTCTAAAAAAGATGTTTCAAAACTGCTCAATCAAAAGAAAGGTTCAACTCTGGAGATGAATGCACAATCAAAAAAGTTTCTCAGAATTTCTGTCTAGTTTTTATGTGAAGATATTTCTTTTCCACCATAGGCCTCAAAACGCTCCAATTGTCCCTTGCAGATTCTACAAAAAGAGAGTTTTACAACTGCTCAATCAAAAGAAAGGTTTAACTCTGTGAGATGAATCCACACATCACAAAGAACTTTCTCAGGTTGCTTCTGTCTGTATATTATGTTAAGATATTTCCTTTTCTACCATAGGCATCAAAGCACTCCAGGTGTCCACTTGCAGATTCTAATAAAAGAGTTTTTCAAACCTGCTCAATCAAAAGAAGTTTTAACTCTGTGAGATAAATGCACACATCACAAAGAAGTTTCTCTGAATTCTTCTGTCTAATTGTATGTGAACATATTTCCTTTTCCACCATAGGCCTCAAAGCACTGCAAATGTCCACTGGGAGATTTTACAAAAAGAGTATTTCGGGGGTAGAGCCAATATGGCCGAATAGGAACAGCTCCAGTCTACAGCTCCAGCATGAGCATCACAGATGACTGATGATTTCTGCATTTCCATCTGAGGTACAGGGTTCATCTCACTAGGGAGTTCCAGTGGTTGCAGGACAGTGGTTGCAGTGCACCATGCACAAGCCAAAGCAGGGCGATGCATTGCCTCACTTGATAAGCACAAATGTTCAGGGAGTTCCCTTTCCTAGTCAAAGAAATGGGTGACATACGGCACCTGGATATCAGGTCACTCTCACCCTAATACTGTGCTTTTCCAATGGGCTTGGAAAACAGCACACCAGGAGATTGTGTCCTTGCCTGCCTCAGAGGGTCCTATGCCCAGGGTGTCTCACTGATTGCTAGCACAGCAGTCTGAGATCAAACTGCAAGGTGGCAGTGAGGCTGGAGGAGGGCGCCCACCATTGCCCAGGTTTGCTTAGGTAAACAATGCAGCCAGGAAGCTTGAACTGGGTAGAGCCCACCACAACTCAAGGAGACCTCCCTGCCTCTGTAGGCTCCACTTCTGGGATCAGGGCACAAACAAAAAGTCAGCAGTAACCTCTGCAGAATTAAATGTCCCTGTCTGACAGCTTTGAAGAGAGTAATGGTTCTCCAGCATGCAGTTGGAGATCTGAGAATGGGCAGACTGCCTCCTAAAGTGGCTCCCTGACCCCGAGCAGCCTAACTGGGAGGCACCCCCAGTAGGGACAGACTGACACCTCACTCGACCGGGTACTCCTCTGAGACAAAACTTCCAGAGAATGATCAGACAGCTGAATTTGCGGTTCACCAAAATTCGCTGTTCTGAAGCCACTGCTGCTGATACCCAGGAAAACAGGGTCTGGAGTAGACCTCTAACAAACTCCAACAGACCTGCAGCTGAGGGTCTTGTCTGTTAGAAGGAAAACTAACAAACAGAAATGACACTCACACCAAAAACCCCTCTGTACATCACCATCACCAAAGACCAAAAGTTGATAAAACCACAAAGATGGGGACAAAAAAGAGCAGGAAACTGGATACTCTAAAAAGCAGAGCACCTCTTCTCCTCCAAAGGAAGACAGTTCCTCACCAGCAATGGAAAAAAGCTGGACGGAGAATGACTTTGATGAGTTGAGAGAAGAAGGCCTCAGATGATCAAACTACTCTGAGCTACAGGAGGAAATTCAAACCAATAGCAAAGAAGATAAAAACTTTGAAAAAAATTAGATGAATGTATAACGGAAAACATTAATGAATGTAAATGGATAATTAGATGAATGTATAACTGGAAGCAGAGAAGTGCTTAAAGGAGCTGATGGAGCTCAAAGCCAAGTTTCAGAACTACATGAAGAATGCAGAAGCCTCAGGAGCTGATGCAATCAACTGGAAGAAAGGGTATCAGTGATGGAAG
The DNA here is from genome assembly GCF_006542625.1 of Nomascus leucogenys. Classification (NCBI taxonomy): domain Eukaryota; kingdom Metazoa; phylum Chordata; class Mammalia; order Primates; family Hylobatidae; genus Nomascus; species Nomascus leucogenys. Next base: position 13,757 of record NW_022096897.1, read on the forward strand.
ATGAATGAATGAAATGAAGTGAGAAGGGAAGTTTAGAGAAAAAAGAATAAAAAGAAATAAACAAAGCCTCCAAGAAATATGGGACTATGTGAAAAGACCAAACCTACGTCTGATTGCTGTACCTGAAAGTGATGGGGAGAATGGAACCAAGCTGGAAAACACTCTGCAGGATATTATCCAGGAGAACTTCCCCAATGTAGAAAGGCAGGCCAACATTCAGATTCAGGAAATACAGAGAACACACAAAGATACTCCTTGAGAAGAGCAACTCCAAGACACATAATTGTCAGATTCACCAAAGTTGAAATGGAGGAAAAAATGTTAAGGGTAGGCAGAGAAAAAGTCGGGTTACCCACAAAGGGAAGCCCATGAGACTAACAGCTGATCTCTCAGCAGAAACTCTACAAGCCAGAAGAGAGTGGCAGCCAATATTCAACATTCTTAAAGAAAAGAATTTTCAACCCAGAATTTCATATCCAGTCTGACTATGCTTCATAAGTGAAGGAGAAATAAAATCCTTTACTGGCAAGCAAATGCTGAGAGATTTTGTCACCACCAGGCCTGCCATAAAGAGCTCCTGAAGAAGCACTAAACATGGAAAGGAACAACTGGTACAAGCCACTGCAAAAACATGCCAAATTGTAAAGGCCATCGAGACTAGGAAGAAACTGCATCAACTAATGAGCAAAATAACCAGCTAACATCTTAATGACAGGATCAAATTCACACATAACAATATTAACTTTAAATGTAAATGGGCTAAATGCTCCAAATAAAAGACACAGACTGGCAAATTGGATAAGGAATCAAGACCCATCAGTGTGCTGTACTCAGGAAACCCATCTCCCATACAGAGACACACATAGACTCAAAATAAAGGGATGGAGGAAGATATACCAAGCAAATGGAAAACAAAAAAAGGCAGGGGTTGCAATCCTAGTCTCTGATAAAATAGACTTTGAACAAACAAAGATCAAAAGAGACAAAGAAGGCCATTACATAATGCTAAAGTGATCAATTCAACAAGAAGAGCTAACTATCCTAAATATATATGCACCCAACACAGGAGCACTCAGATTCATAAAGCAAGTCCTGAGTGACCTACAAAGAGACTTAGACTCCCACACAAGAATAATGGGAGATTTTTACACCCCACTGTCAACATTAGACAGATCAGCAAGACAGAAAGTTAACAAGGATACCCAGGAATTGAACTCAGCTCTGCACCAAGCGGACCTAACAGATATCTACAGAACTCTTCACTCCAAATCAACAGAATATACATTCTTTTCAGCACCACACCACACCTACTCCAAAATTGACCACATACTTAGAAGTAAAGCTCTCCTCAGCAAATGTAAAAGAATAGAAATTATAACAAATTGTCTCTCAGACCACAGTGAAATCAAACTAGAACTCAGGATTAGGAAACTCACTCAAAACCGCTCAACTACATGGAAACTGAACAACCAGCTCTTGAATGACTACTGGGTACACAACAAATGAAGGCAGAAATAAAGATGTTCTTTGAAACTAATGAGAACAAAGACACAGCACACCAGAATCTTTGGGACACATTCAAAGCAATGTGTAGAGGGAAATTTATAGCACTAAGTACCCACAAGAGAAAGCAGGAAAGATCCAAAATTGACCTCCTAACATCACAATTAAAAGAACTAGAAAAGCGAGAGCAAACACATTCAAAAGCTAGCAGAAGGCTAGAAATAACTAAAATCAGAGCAGAACTGAAGGAAATAGAGACACAAAAACCCTTCAAAAAATTAATGAATCCAGGAGCTGGTTTTTTGAAAAGATCAACAAAATTGATAGACACTAGCAAGACTAATAAAGAAGAAAAGAGAGAAGAATCAAATAGATGCAATAAAAAATGATAAAGGGGATATCACCAACGATCCCACAGAAATAAAATCTACCATCACTTCTACACAAATAAACTAGAAAATCTAGAAGAAATGGATAAATTCCTAGACACATACACCCTCCCAAGACTAAACCAGGAAGAAGTTGAATCTCTGAATAGACAATAACAAGCTCTGAAATTGTGGCAAAATCAATAGCTTACCAACCAAAAAAGAGTCCAGGACCAGATGGATTCACTGCTGAATTCTACCAGAGGTACAAGGAGGAACTGGTACCATTCTTTCTGAAACTATTCCAATCCATAGAAAAAGAAGGAGTCCTCCCTAACTCATTTAATGAGGCCAGCATCATCCTGATACCAAAGCCTGGCAGAGACACAACGAAAAAAGAGAATTTTAGACCAAAATCCTTGATGAACATTGATGAAAAAAACCCTCAGTAAAATACTGGGCAACTGAATCCAGCAGCACATCAAAAAGCTTATCCACCATGATCAAGTGGGCTTCATCCCTGGGATGCAAGGCTGGTCCAACATATGCAAATCAATACATGTAATCCAGCATATAAACAGAATCAAAGACAAAAACCACATGATAATCTCAATAGATGCAGAAAAGGCCTTTGTCAAAATTCAACAACCCTTCCTGCTAAAACACTCAATAAATTAGGAATTGATGGGACGTATCTCAAATAGTAAGAGCTATCTATGACAAACCCACAGCCAATATCATACTGAATGGGCAAAAATTGGAAGCATTCCCTTTGAAAACTGGCACAAGACAGGGATGCCCTCACTCACCACTCCTATTCAACATAGTGCTGGAAGTTCTGGCCAGGGCAAATCAGGCAGGAGAAGGAAATAAAGGTACTGAATTAGGAAAAGACAAAGTTAAATTGTCCCTGTTTGCAGATGACATGATTGTATATCTAGAAAACCCCATTGTCTTAGCCCAAAATTTCCTTAAGCTGATTAGCAACTTCAGCAAAGTCTCAGGATAGAAAATAAATGTACAAAAATCACAAGCATTCCTATACACCAATAACAGACCAACGGAGAGCCAAATCATGAGTGAACTCACATTCACAATTGCTTCAAAGAGAATAAAATACCTAGGAATTCAACTTACAAGGGATGCGAAGGACCTCTTCCTGGAGAACTACAAACCACTGCTCAATGAAATAAAAGAGGATACAAACAAATGGAAGAACATTCCATGCTCATGGGTTGGAAGAATCAATATCATGAAAATGGCCATACTGCCCGAGGTAATATATAGATTCAATGCCATCCCCATCAAGCTACCAATGACTTTCTTCACAGAATTGGAAAAATCTACTTTAAAGTTCATATGGAACCAAAAAAGAGCCCGCATCACCAAGTCAATCCTAAACCAAAAGAACAAAGCTGGAGGCATCACGCTACCTGACTTCAAACTGTACTTACAAGGCTACAGTAACCAAAACAGCATGGTACTGGTACCAAAACAAAGACATAGGTCAATGGAACAGAACAGAACCCTCAGAAATGATGCCACATATCTACAATTATCTGATCTTTGACAAATCTGACAAAAACCAGCAATGGGGAAAGGATTCCCAATTTAATAAATGGTGCTGGGAAAACTGGCTAGCCATATATAGAAAGCTGAAACTGGATCCTTTCCTTACACCTTATAAAAATTAATTCAAGATGGATTAAAGACTTACATGTTAGACCTAAAACCATAAAAACCCTAGAAGAAAACCTAGGCAATACCATTCAGGACATAGGCATGGGAAGAGACTTCATGTCTAAAACACCAAAAGCAATGATAACAAAAGCCAAAATTGACAAATGGGATCTAATTAAACTAAAGAGCTTCTGCACAGCAAAAGAAGCTACCAACAGAGTGAACAGGCAACCTACGAAATGGGAGAAAATTTTTGCAACCTACTCATCTGAAAAAGGGCTAATATCCAGAATCTACAATGAACTCAAAAAATTTGCAAAAAAAAACCAAATAACCCATCAAAAAGTGGGTGAAGGACATGAACAGACACTTAGAAGAAGAAGACATTTATGCAGCCAAAAACACATGCAAAAATGCTCATCATCACTGGCCATCAGAGAAATGCAAATCAAAACACAATGAGATACCATCTCACACCAGATAGAATGGTGATCATTAAAAAGTCAGGAAAGAACAGGTGCTGGAGAGGATGTGGAGAAATGAGAAAACTTTTAACCACTGTTGGTGGGTACTATAAACTAGTTCAACCATTGTGGAAGTCAGTGTGGTGATTCCTCAGGGATCTAGAACTAGAAATACCATTTGACCCAGCCATCCGATTACTGGGTATATACCCAAAGGACTATAAATCATGCTGCTATAAAGACACATGCACACGTATGTTTATTGTGGAACTATTCACAATAGCAAAGACTTGGAACAAACCCAAATGTTCAACAACAATAGACTGGATATAGAAAATGTGGCACATATACACCATGGAATACTATGCAGCCATAAAAAATGATGAGTTCATGTCCTTTGTAGGGACATGGATGAAGCTGGAAACATTAATTCTCAGCAAACTATCACAAGGACAAAAAAAACGAACACTGCATGTTCTCACTCATAGGTGGGAATTGAACAATGAGAACACATGGACACAAGAAGGGAACATCACACTCTGGAGACTGTTGTGGGGTGGGAGGAGGGGGGGATAGCATTAGGAGATATACCTAATGCTAAGTGATGAGTTAAGGGGTGCAGCATACCAACATGGCAGAAGGATACATATGTAACAAACCTGCACTTTGTGCACATGTACACTAAAACTTAAAGTATAACAATATTTAAAAAATGAAATAATAAATAAAAATGTTAAAAAAAAGAAAGATAACCACTCATTGATCATGGCTCCCCTGTCAGAATTGTGTGTACTCTGTAATTTCTTTCATAGTGGTAGTCCTGTTTTCCTAATCACTTGGTTACTGTGCTGTGAAAGACTAAGAATTTGAATATGAAGTATACATGCTATTCAGTTGTGAATTTTGGGGACATATGTAACAGCTTATCAACATGTGAAGATACCGGTAATTGATAGCTTTTTAAGGACAATTTGCTTCCAAATTTTAAGCTGGAAAGTCACTGGAATAACTTTAAAAAAAGAATTACAATACATTACTTTTTAGATTTTCGGTGAGTAGTTAAGAATTGTGTACAAATTGAAATGTCTGTACTGATCCTCAACCAATAAAATCTCAATTATGAAAGAAAAAAAACCTTTCTTTTGATTGAGCAGTTTTGAAACTCTCTATTGTAGAATCTACAAGTGGACATTTGGAGCACTTTTAGGCCTACGGTGGAAAAGGAAATATCTTCATATAAAAACTAGATGGAAACATTCTGAGAAACTTCTTTGTGATGTGTGAGTTCGTCTCCCACAGTTGAATCTTTGTATTGATTGAGCAGTTTTGAAACATTCTTTTTGTAGAATCTGCAAGTGTACATTTGCAGAACTTTGAGGCCTGTGGTGGAAAAGGAAAAATCCTCACATAAAAATTAGACAGAATAATGAGAAACTACTTTGTGATGTGTGCATTCATCTGCCAGAGTTGAACTGTTCTTTTAATGGAGCAGTTTTGAAATACTCTTTTTGTACAATCTGCAAGTGGACATTTGGAATGCTTTGAGGCTATGGTGGAAAAGGAAATATCTTCATATAAAAACTAGACAGAAGCATTCTCAGAAACTTCTTTGTGATGAGTGCATTCACCTCACAGAGTTGAATGCTTCTTCTGATTGAGCAGTTCGGAAACACTCTTTTTGTAGAATCTGCAGATGCACATTTGCAGAGCTTTGAGACCTAAAGTGGAAAAGGAAATATCTTCATATAAAAACTAGACAGAAGCATTCTGAGAAACTAGTATGTGATGTGTGCATTCATCTCCCAGAGTGGAACACTTCTTCTGATGGAGCAGTTTTGAAATCCTCTTTTTGTAGAATCTCCAAGTGGACATTTGGAGAGTTTTGAGGCCTATGGTGGAAAATGAGATATCTTCATATAAAAACTAGACAGAAGAATTCTGAGAAACTTCTTTGTGATGTGTGAGTTCATCTCACAGAGTTGAACATTTTTTTTTGATTGAGCAGCTTGGAAACACTCTTTTTGTAGAACCCGCAAGTGGACATTTGGAATGCTTTCAGCCCTATGGTGGAAAACGAAATATCTTCACATAAAAACTACACAGAAGAATTCTGAGAAAATTCTTTCTGACGTGTGCATTTATCTCACAGAGTTGAAGCTTTCTTTTGATTGAGCAAGTTTGAAACACTATTTTTAGAATCTCAAAGTGGACATTTGTAGTGCTCTATGGCCTATGGTGGAAAAGGAAATATCTTCACATAAAATCTAGACACAAGCAATCTAGGAAACTTCCTTGTGATGAGTGCCTTCATCTTTCAGACTTAAACCTTTCTTTTGATTGAGCACTTTTGAAACTCTCTTTTTGTAGGATCTGCAAGTGTACATTTGGAGATGTTTTAGGCCTATGGTGGAAAAGGAAATATCTTCACATAAAAACTAGACAGAAGAATTCTGAGAAAATAGTTTGTGATGTGTGTGTTCATCTGACCGAGATGAACATTGCTTTGATTGAACAGTTTGGAAACACTCTTTGCAGAAACTTCAAGTGGACATTTGTAGTGCTTTTGGGCCATGGGTGGAAAAGGAAATATCTTCATACAACAACTAGACAAAGCATTCTGAGAAACTTCTTTGTGATGTGTGCATTCATCTCACAGAGTTCAACATTTTTTTGTGACTGGGCAGTTTTGAAACACCCTTTTTGTAGTAACTGCAAGAGACATTTGGAGCGGTTTGAGGCCTATGGTGGAAAAGGAAATATCTTCACATAAAACTAGACACACAAATTCTTAGAAACTTCTTTGTGATGTGTGCACTCATTTCACAGAGTTGAACATTTCTTTTGATTGAGCAGTTTGGAAACACTCATTTTGTAGAAACTGCAAGTGTACATTTGGAGTGCTTCTTGGCCTATGGTGAAAAAGGAAATATCTTCATATAAAAATTAGACAGAAGCATTCTGAGAAACCTGTTTGGATAAGTGCATTCTTCTCCCAGAGTTGCACCTTTCTTTTATTGAGCAGTTTTGAAACACTCTTTTTGTAGAATCTGCAAGAGCACATTTGCAGAGATTTGAAGGCTATGGTGGAAAAGGAAATATCCTCACATAAAAACTAGACAGAAGCATTCTGAGAAACTACTTTGTGATGTGTGCATTCATCTCCCAGAGTTGAACATTCTTTTGATGGAGCAGTTTGTAAATTCTCTTTCGTAGTATCTGCAAGTGGCATTTGGAGCTCTTTGAGGCTTATAGTGGAAAATGAAATACGTTCATATAAAAACTAGACAGAAGAATTCTGAGAAACTTCTTTGTGATGTGTGCACTTATCTCACAGAGTTGAACTTTTCTTTTGATTGGGCCATTTTGAAATACTCTTTTTTTAGAATCTGCCAGGGGACATTTGGAGCACTTTGTGGCCTATGGTAGAAAAGGAAATATCTTCACATAAAATCTAGACAGAAGCAATCTGAGAAACTTCTTTGTGATGTGTGCATTCATCTCACAGAGTTAAACATTTATTTTGATTGGGCAGATTTGAAACTCTCTATTGTAGAATCTGCAAGTGGACATTTGGAATCCTTAGAGGCCTATGGTAGAAAAGGAAATATCTTCACATAAAAACTAGACAGAAGAATTCTGAGAAACTTCTTTTTGATGTGTGCATTCATCTCACAGAGTTAAATGTTTCTTTTGATTGAGCAGTTTTGAAACTCCCTTTTTGTAGAATCTGAAAGGGATATTTTGAGTGCTCTGAGGCCTATGTTGGAATAGGAAATATCTTCAAATAAATACTGGACCGAAGAATTCTGAGAAACTAATTCTTGATGTGTGCACTCATCCCACAGATTTGAACATATCTTTTGATTGAGCAGTTTGGAAACACTCTTTTTGTGGAATCTACATGTGGACATTTGGAGTTCTTTTAGGCCTACGGTGGAAAAGGAAATAATATAAAAACTAGACAGAAGCATTCAGAGAAACTTCTTTGTGATGAGTGCATTCATCTCATAGACCTGAAGCTTTCTGTTGATTGAGCAGTTTGAAACACTCTTTTTGGAGAATTTGCAAGTGCACATTTGCAGAGCTTAGAGGCCTATGATGGGAAAGGAATTACCATAACACAAAAACCAGACAAAAGCATTCTGAGAAACTACGTTGTGATGTGTGCATTCTTCTCTCAGAGTTGAACATTCCTTTTGATTGAGCAGTTTGGAAATACTCTTTTTTTTAGAATCCACAAGTGGACATTTGGAATGCTTTGGGACCTACGGTAGAAAAGGAAATATCTACACATAAAATCTAGACAGAAGCAATCTGAGAAACTTCTTCAGGATGTGTGAATCCATCTCACAGAATTAAACCTATCTTTTCATTCAGCTGTTTTGAAAATCTCTTTAATAGAATCTGAAAGGGGAAATTTTGAGCACTTTGAGGCCTATGGGGGAAAAGGAATTATCTTCACTTAAAAACAAGACATAAGAATTCTGAGAAACTTCTTTGTGATGTGTGCATTCATTTAACAGAGTTGAACACTTCTTTGGATTGAGCACTTTAGAAGTACTCTTTTTGTAGAATCTACAAGTGGACATTTGGAGTGCTTTTAGGCCTAAAGTGGAAAAGGAAATATCTTCACATAAAAAGAAGACAGACGGATTTTGAGAAACTACTTTGTGATGTGTGAATTCATCTCCCAGAGTTGAACATTTCTTTTGATAAAGCAGTTTGTAAATTCTCTTTCTGTAGTATCTGGGAGTCACAACCCTGATGTTGATGAAGCTTCTGGGAGTCACCTCACCGAAGATGATGAAACTTCTGGGAGTCACCACCCCAATGATGATGAAGCTTCTGGGAGTCACCACACCTAAGATGATGAAGCTTCTGGGAGTCACCACCCCAAAGATGATGAAGCTTCTGAGAGTCACCAACTCGAAGATGAAGCTTCAGGGAGTCACCATGCGATGATGATGAAGCTTCTGGGAGTCACCACCCCAATGATGATGAAGCTTTTGGAAGTCACCACACATGATAATAAAGCTTCTGTTAGTCAATACCCCGATGATGATGAAGATTCTGGGAATCACCACCCAGATGATAATGAAGATTCTGGGAGTCACCACCCCGATGATGATGAAGCATTTAGGAGTCACCACCCCGATGATGATGAAGCTTAGGTTAGTCAACACCTTGATGATGATGAAGCTTTGGGGAGTCACCACAACGATGATGATGAAGCTTCTTGGAGTCACCACCCCTATGATGACAAAGCTTCTGGGAGTCATCACCCCAATGATGATGAAGCTTCTGAAAGTCACCACCCCGATGATGATAAAGTATCTGGGAGTCACCAATCCAATGATGATGAAACTGCTGGAGTCACCACCCCAATGATGATGAAGCATCAGGGAGTCACAACCCGATGATAATGAAGTTTCTGGAGAGAACACTACGATGATGGAGATTCTGGGAGTCACCAACCCGATGATGAAACTTTTCAGAGTCACCACTGTGAAGATGAAGATTCTGGTAGACACCAAGTCGATGACAAAAGTTCTGGGAGGCACCACCCAGATGATGAAGCTTCTAGAAGGCACCAATTTGGTGATGAAGCTTCTGGGAGTCACCACCCCGAAGATGATGAAGCTTCTGGGAATTGCCACCACGATGATGAATCTTCTGGCAGTCACCACCACGATGATGATGAAGCTTCTGGGAGTCATGACTCCAATGATGATGAAGTTTCTGGGAATCAACACCCAGATGATGAAGCTTCTGGTGGTCACGACCATGATGATGGCAAAGCTTCTAGGAATCACCACCCTGATGATGAAGATTCTGGGAGTGACCACTCCAATGATGAAGCTTCTGGGAGTCACCACCCTGATGATGAAGCTTCAGGGAGTCACCACCCAGATGATGAAGCTTCTGAGAGTCAACACCACGATGAAGAAACATCAGGGAAACACCACCCTGATGATGAAGCTTCTGGGAATAACCACCCCGATGATGATAAAGCTTCTGGGAGTCATGACCCTGGTGACGATGAAGACTCTGGGAGTCACCACCCAGATGATGAAGCTTCTGGAGTCACCACTCCGATGATGAAGCTTCTGGGAGTCACCACCCTGATGATGAAGCTTCTGGGAGACACCACCCCAATGATAACGAAGCTTCTGGGAGTCAACACCCCGATGATGATGAAGCTTCTGGGAGTCAAAAGGCCGAAGCTGATGAAGCTTCTGGGAGTCACCAGCCTGATGATGATGAAGCCTCTGGGAGTCATCACCACAATGATGCTGAAGCTTCTGACAGTCACCACCCTGATGATGATGAAGTATCTGGGAGTCACCAATCCGATGATGATGAAACTGCTGGGAGTCATCACCCCAATGATGATGAAGCATCAGAGAGTCATCACCCCGATGATAATGAAGCTTCAGGGAGAGACCACTACGATCATGGAGATTCTGGAATTCAACAACCCAATGATAAAACTTCCGGGAGTCACCACTGTGAAGATGAAGCTTCTGGTAGAAACCAAGCCGATGACAAAACTTCTGGGAGTCACCACCCTGATGATGAAGCTTGACTCCGATGATGATGAAGTTTCTGGGAATCACCACCCCGAAGATGAAGCTTCTGGGAGACACCACCCTGATGATGAAGCTTCAGGGAGTCACCACCCCGATGATGAAGCTTCTGGGAGTCAACATCACGATGATGAAACTTCAGGGAAACACCACCACAATGATGAAGCTTCTGGGATTAACCACCCCGATGATGGTGAAGCATCTGGGAGTCACCACCCTGGTGATGATGAAGATTCTGGGAGTCACCACCCAGATGATAAAGCTTCTGGGAGCCAGCACCCCAATGATGAACCTTCTGGGATTCAGAACGCCGATAATGAAGATTCTGGGAGTCACCCCTCTGATGATGAAGCTTCTGGGAGTCACCACCCCGATGATGAAGCTGCTGGGAGTCACCACCCTGATGATAATGAAGCTTCTGGGAGTCAACACCCCGATGATGATGAAGCTTCTGGGAGTCACCAGCCCGATGATCATGAAGCTTTTGGGAGTCACCATCCCGATGATGATGAAACTTCTGGGAGTCACCACCTCGATGATGCTGAAGCTTCTGGGAGTCACCAAACCTATGATGATGAAGCTTTTGGGAGTCAACACCCCGATGATGATGAAGCTCCTGTTAATCAACAACCCAATGATGGTGAAGATTCAGGGAGTCACAACCCTGAGGATAATGAAGCTTTTGGGAGTCACAACCCCGATGATGGTGAAGCATTTGGGAGTCACCACCACTATGATGATGAAGCTTCTGTTAATCAACACACCGACAACGATGAAGCTTCTGGGAGTCACCACCAAGATGAAGATGAAGCTTCTGGAAGTCAACACCATTATGATGATGAAGATTCTGAGAGTCACCACTTCAATGGTGATGAAGCTTCTGGGACTCACCACCATGATGATGATGAAGCTTCTTGGAGTCACCACCCCAATGATGATGAAGCCTCTTGGAGTCACCACCCCGATGATGCTGAAGCCTCTGGCAGTCACCACCCCAATGATAATGAAGCTTCTGATAGTCACCACCCGATGATGAAGAGTCTGGGAGTCACCACCCCGATGATGAAGCTTCTGGGAGACACCACTCTGATGATGAAGATTCTAGGAGTCAACACCTTGATGATGATGAAGCTTCTGGGAGTCAACACCCCCGATGATGAAGCTTCTGGCAGTCACCACTCTGATGATGATGAAGCTTCTGGGAGCCACCACCCCAATGATGAAGCTTCTGGGAGTAAACACCTGGATGATGAAGCTTCTGGGAGTCAACATCCCAATGAAGAAATTTCTGGGAATCAACACCATGATGATAAAGCTTCTGGGAATCACCACCCTGATGCTGATGAAGCTTCTGGGAGTCAACTCCCTGATGACGATGAGGCTTCTGGGAGTCACCATCGTGATGATGAAGCTTCTGGGAGTCACCAACCTGGTGATGATGAAGCTTCTGGGAGTCACCACCCCGAAGATGATGAAGCTTCTGGGAATTGCCACCACGATGATGAATCTTCTGGCAGTCACCACCACGATGATGATGAAGCTTCTGGGAGTCATGACTCCAATGATGATGAAGTTTCTGGGAATCAACACCCAGATGATGAAGCTTCTGGTGGTCACGACCATGATGATGGCAAAGCTTCTAGGAATCACCACCCTGATGATGAAGATTCTGGGAGTGACCACTCCAATGATGAAGCTTCTGGGAGTCACCACCCTGATGATGAAGCTTCAGGGAGTCACCACCCAGATGATGAAGCTTCTGAGAGTCAACACCACGATGAAGAAACATCAGGGAAACACCACCCTGATGATGAAGCTTCTGGGAATAACCACCCCGATGATGATAAAGCTTCTGGGAGTCATGACCCTGGTGACGATGAAGACTCTGGGAGTCACCACCCAGATGATGAAGCTTCTGGGAGTCACCACTCCGATGATGAAGCTTCTGGGAGTCACCACCCTGATGATGAAGCTTCTGGGAGACACCACCCCAATGATAACGAAGCTTCTGGGAGTCAACACCCCGATGATGATGAAGCTTCTGGGAGTCAAAAGGCCGAAGCTGATGAAGCTTCTGGGAGTCACCAGCCTGATGATGATGAAGCCTCTGGGAGTCATCACCACAATGATGCTGAAGCTTCTGACAGTCACCACCCTGATGATGATGAAGTATCTGGGAGTCACCAATCCGATGATGATGAAACTGCTGGGAGTCATCACCCCAATGATGATGAAGCATCAGAGAGTCATCACCCCGATGATAATGAAGCTTCAGGGAGAGACCACTACGATCATGGAGATTCTGGAATTCAACAACCCAATGATAAAACTTCCGGGAGTCACCACTGTGAAGATGAAGCTTCTGGTAGAAACCAAGCCGATGACAAAACTTCTGGGAGTCACCACCCTGATGATGAAGCTTGACTCCGATGATGATGAAGTTTCTGGGAATCACCACCCCGAAGATGAAGCTTCTGGGAGACACCACCCTGATGATGAAGCTTCAGGGAGTCACCACCCCGATGATGAAGCTTCTGGGAGTCAACATCACGATGATGAAACTTCAGGGAAACACCACCACAATGATGAAGCTTCTGGGATTAACCACCCCGATGATGGTGAAGCATCTGGGAGTCACCACCCTGGTGATGATGAAGATTCTGGGAGTCACCACCCAGATGATAAAGCTTCTGGGAGCCAGCACCCCAATGATGAACCTTCTGGGATTCAGAACGCCGATAATGAAGATTCTGGGAGTCACCCCTCTGATGATGAAGCTTCTGGGAGTCACCACCCCGATGATGAAGCTGCTGGGAGTCACCACCCTGATGATAATGAAGCTTCTGGGAGTCAACACCCCGATGATGATGAAGCTTCTGGGAGTCACCAGCCCGATGATCATGAAGCTTTTGGGAGTCACCATCCCGATGATGATGAAACTTCTGGGAGTCACCACCTCGATGATGCTGAAGCTTCTGGGAGTCACCAAACCTATGATGATGAAGCTTTTGGGAGTCAACACCCCGATGATGATGAAGCTCCTGTTAATCAACAACCCAATGATGGTGAAGATTCAGGGAGTCACAACCCTGAGGATAATGAAGCTTTTGGGAGTCACAACCCCGATGATGGTGAAGCATTTGGGAGTCACCACCACTATGATGATGAAGCTTCTGTTAATCAACACACCGACAACGATGAAGCTTCTGGGAGTCACCACCAAGATGAAGATGAAGCTTCTGGAAGTCAACACCATTATGATGATGAAGATTCTGAGAGTCACCACTTCAATGGTGATGAAGCTTCTGGGACTCACCACCATGATGATGATGAAGCTTCTTGGAGTCACCACCCCAATGATGATGAAGCCTCTTGGAGTCACCACCCCGATGATGCTGAAGCCTCTGGCAGTCACCACCCCAATGATAATGAAGCTTCTGATAGTCACCACCCGATGATGAAGAGTCTGGGAGTCACCACCCCGATGATGAAGCTTCTGGGAGACACCACTCTGATGATGAAGATTCTAGGAGTCAACACCTTGATGATGATGAAGCTTCTGGGAGTCAACACCCCGATGATGAAGCTTCTGGCAGTCACCACTCTGATGATGATGAAGCTTCTGGGAGCCACCACCCCAATGATGAAGCTTCTGGGAGTAAACACCTGGATGATGAAGCTTCTGGGAGTCAACATCCCAATGAAGAAATTTCTGGGAATCAACACCATGATGATAAAGCTTCTGGGAATCACCACCCTGATGCTGATGAAGCTTCTGGGAGTCAACTCCCTGATGACGATGAGGCTTCTGGGAGTCACCATCGTGATGATGAAGCTTCTGGGAGTCACCAACCTGGTGATGATGAAGCTTTTGGGAGTCACCACCCAGATGATAAAGCTTCTGGGAGCCAGCACCCCAATGATGAACTTTCTGGGATTCAGAGCCCCGATGATGAAGATTCTGGGAGTCACCCCTCTGATGATGAAGCTTCTGGGAGTCACCACCCTGATGATAACGAAGCTTCTGGGAGTCAACACCCCGATGATGATGAAGCTTCTGGGAGTCAAAAGGACGAAGATGATGAAGTTTCTGGGAGTCACCAGCCCGATGATGAAGAAGCTTTGAGAGTCACCACCCTGATGATGATGAAACTTCTGGGAGTCACCAAACCTATGATGATGAAGCTTTGAGAGTCACCACCCCGATGATGATGAAGCTTCTGTTAATCAACACCCAATGATGGTGAAGATTCAGGGAGTCACAACCCTGAGGATAATGAAGCTTTTGGGAGTCACAACCCCGAAGATGGTGAAGCATTTGGGAGTCACCACCACTATGATGATGAAGCTTCTGTTAGTCAACATCCCGATGACGATGAAGCTTCTGGGAGTCACCACCAAGATGATGATGAAGCTTCTGGAAGTCAACACCATTATGATGATGAAGATTCTGAGAGTCACCACTCCAATGGTGATGAAGCTTCTGGGACTCACCACCATGATGATGATGAAGCTTCTTGGAGTCACCACCCCAATGATGATGAAGCCTCTTGGAGTCACCACCCCGATGATGTTGAAGCCTCTGGCAGTCACCACCCCAATGATAATGAAGCTTCTGGTAGTCACCACCCGATGATGAAGAGTCTGGGAGTCACCACCCCGATGATGAAGCTTCTGGGAGACACCACTCCGATGATGAAGATTCTAGGAGTCAACACCCTGATGATGATGAAGCTTCTGGGAGTCAACACCCCGATGATAAATCTTCTGGCAGTCACCACCCTGATGATGATGAAGCTTCTGGGAGCCACCACCCCAATGATGAAGCTTCTGGGAGTAAACACCTGGATGATGAAGCTTCTGGGAGTCAACATCCCGATGAAGAAATTTCTGGGAATCAACACCATGATGATAAAGCTTCTGGGAATCACCACCCCGATGCTGATGAAGCTTCTGGGAGTCAACTCCCTGATGACAATGAGGCTTCTGGGAGTCACCATCGTGATGATGAAGCTTCTGGGAGCCACCACCCTGGTGATGATGAAGCTTTTGGGAGTCATCACCTGATGATGAAGCTACTGGGAGTCACCAACCAGATGATGAAGCTTCTGGAAGCTTCTGGCAGTCACCACCCCGATGATGATGAAGCTTCTGGAGTGAACACCCTGATGATGATGAAGTTCCTGGGTGTAACCATCCCAACGATGAACCTTCTGGTAGTCACCACCCTGATGATGATGAAGCTTCTGGAGTCACCACCCAGATAATGAAGATTCTGGGAGTCACCTCCCTGATGATGAAGCCTCTTGGATTGACCACCCCGATGATGAAGCTTCTGGGAGTCAGCACCTGGATGATGAAGCTTCTGGGAGTCAACCTCCTGATGATGATGAAACTTCTGGGGCTCACCACTGTGATGATGAAGCTAATGGGAGACACCACCCTGATGATGTTGAAGCTTCTGAGAGTCACCACCTCGATGACGAAGCTTCTGGGAGTCACCACCCCGATGATGAAGCTTCTGGGAGTCACCACCCCGATGATGAAGCTTCTGGGAGTCACCACCCAAAAGATGAAGCTTCTGGGAGTCAATACCACGATGATGATGAAGCTTCCGAGGATCACAAACCCTATGATGAAGTTTCTGGCAGTCACCAGTACGATAATGATGAAGATTCAGGAATCACCACCCCAATGAACCCTTTCTGGTAGTCAACACCTCGATGATGAAGCTTCTGGTAGTCACCATCATGATGATGATGAAGCTTCTGGAGTCACCACCAAGATGATGAGGCTTCTGGGAGTCACCAACCAGATGATGAAGCTTCTGGGAGCCAGCAACCCGATTATGAAGCTTCTGTGAGGCAGCAACTAGATGATGAAGCTTCTCTGAGTCACCACCAAATGAAGAAGATTCTGCGAACCACCACCCTGGTGACGAAGCCTCTGCAAGGCACCAACAGGATGATGAAATTTCTGGCAGCCAGCATCCCAATGATGAAGCTTCTGGGAGTCAGCAAACAGATGATGAAGCTTCTGGGAGTCACCACCCGATGGAGAAGCTGCTGCGAATCACCACCCCTATAATGAAGCTTCTGGGAGTCACCAAAACGATGATGAAACTTATGGGAGTCATGCCAACGATGATGAAGCTTCTGGCTGTTACGACGCCGATGATGAAGCTCCTGGGAGACAACACCCAAATGACGAAGCTTCTGGGAGTCAACACTGTGAAGATGAAGCTTCTGGTAGTCACCACCCTGCTGATGAACCTTCTGGGAGACACCATCCCAATGATGATGAAGCTTCTTGCAGTCACCATCCTGAAGATGATGAATCTTCTGGGAGCCACCACACCAATGATTATGAAGCTTCTGGCAGTCACCTCCCCGATGATAATGAAGCTTCTGGGAGTCACCACCACAATGATGAAGATTCTGGGAGTCACCACCCCAATGATGAAGCCTCTGGGAGTCAACACCGCAAAGATGAAGCTTCCGTGAGTCAACTCCCCGATGATGAAGCTTCTGGGAGTCACTACCCCAATGATGAAGCTTCTGGGAGACACCACCCTGATGATGAAGCTTCCGGGATTCTCCACCACGAAGATGATGAAGATTCGGAGAATCACCATCCCAATGATGAAGCTTCTGGCAGTCACCACCCCCATGATGATGAAGCTTCAGAGAGTCAACAGCCCGATGATGAAGATTCTGGGATTCACCACCCCAATGATGAAGCTACTTGTATTCACCAACCCGATGATGAAGCTTCTGGGAGTCACCTCCTGGATGATGAAGCTTCTGGTAGTCAACAGCCGGATGATGAAATTTGTGGGAAACACCACCCCGATGATGAAGCTTCTGGGAATCACCACTCCGATGATGATGGAGCTTCGGGGAATCAACACCCCGATGATGGTGAAGCCTCTGGGAGTCACCACCGTGATGATGAAGGTAATGGGAGTCACCACCCCGATGATGATGAAGCTTCTGGGAGTCACCATCCCTATGATGAGGCTTCTGCGAGTCACCACCCCGATGATTAAGCTTCTGTGAATCCCCACCCTGATGATGAAGATTCTGGGAGTCACCAACATGATGATGAAGTTCATGGAAGTCACCAACCTGATGATGATGAAGCTTCTGGGAGGGACAATCCCAATGATGACAAAGCTTCTTGGAGTCACCACCCTGATGATAAAACTTCGGGGAGTCACCACCCTGATGATGAGGCTTCTGGGATTCACCACCCCAATGATGAAGCTTCTAGGAGTCACCAAAATGATGACGAAGCTTCTGAGATTCACCACCGCCATGATGAATCTTCTGGGAGTCATGACCCCAATGATGAAGCTTCTGGGAGTCACCAGCCCTATGATGATGAAGATTCTGGGAGTCACCACGCCAATGATAATGAGTCTTCTGGGAGTCACCACCCAGATGAAGATGAAGCTTTTGGGAGTCACCACCCCGATGATGATGAAGCTTCTGGGAGTCTCCACCTCAAAGATGATGAAGCTTCTGGGAGTCAAAACCCTGATGAAGAAACTTCTGGGAGTCACCACTCTGATGGTGAATCTTCTGGGAATCACCACCCTGATGATGAAACTTCTGGGATTCACCATCCCGATGATGAAGATTTTGGGAGCACCGCCAAAATCATGATGCTTCTGACAGTGACCACCCCGATCATGATGCTTCTGGGCATCACCACCCAGATGATGATGAAGCTTCTGGGCGTCACCACACCGATGATGATGAAGCTTCTGGGATTCACCATCCCGAAGATGATGAAGCTTCTGGGAGTCACCACCCCAAATATGATGAAGCTTCTGGGAACATAACCCCGATGATGAAGCTTGTCAGAGTCACCACCCAGACGATGAAATTTCTGGGAATGAACACCCCGATGATGAAGCTTCTGGGAGTCACGACCCCAATGATGAAGCTTCTAGGAGTCAACACCCAGATGATGAAGATTCTGGGAGTCATCACAACGATGATGAATCTCCTGGGAATCACCACCCCAATGATGAATCATCAGGGAGTCACCACGCCAATGATGATGAAGCTTCTGGGAGTCAACACCCCGATGATGATGAAGCTTCTGGGAGTCACCAACCCGGTGATGATGAAGCTTCTGGGAGTCACCAACCCGAAGATTGTGAAACTTCTGGGAGTCAACACCCTGATGATAAAACTTCTCAGAGTCACAACCCCAATGAAGTTTCTGGGAATCACCACCCCAATGATGAAGCTTCTGGGAGTCCCCACCACGATGATGAATCTTCTGGCAGTTACCACAAAGATGATGAAACCTCTGGGAATCACCACCCCATTGATGAAGCTTCAGGGAGTCATCACCCCGATGATGATGAAGCTTCTGACTGTCACCACTCCAGTGATGAAGCTTCTGGGATTCAAAACCACAATGATGAAGATTCCGGGAGTCACCACCCGATGATGATATTCTGGGAATTACCACCTCAATGATGAAGCTTCTGGGAGTCCCCATCCCGATGATTATGAAACATCTGGGAGTCCCCATCCCGATGATGAAATTCTGGGAATTACCACCTCAATGATGAAGCTTCTGGGAGTCACCATCCCGATGATGATGAAACTTCTGGGAGTCCCCATCCCGATGATGAAGCTTCGGGGAGTCACAATGCTGATGATGATGGAGCTTCTGGGAGTCACTACCCTGATGATAAAGCTTATGGGAGTCACTAACCCGATGATCAAAATTCTGGGAGTCACCAACCCAATGATTATGGTTCTCGGTGTCACCACCCTGATGATGAAGCTTCTGGGAGTCACCACACCAATGATGTAGCTTCTTGGATTCACCAACCCAATGAAGAAGCTTCTGGGAGTCACCACACCGATGATGATGAAGCTACTAGGAGTCACCACCCGATGATGATGAAGCTTCTTGGAGTCACCACCCCAATGACGAAGCTTCTGGGGGTCACCACCCTGATGATTAAGAAGCTTCTGGGAGTCATCACCGCGATGATGAAAATAATGGGAGTCACCACCCTGATGATGAAGCTTCTGGCATTCCTAACCCCAATGATGAAGCTTCTCGGAGTCACCAACCCTATGGCAAAGCTTCTGGAATTCACCACACCAATGTTGAAGCCTCTGGGAGTCACCAACCCGATGACGAAGCTACTGGGATTCATCATCCCAATGATGAAACTTCTGGGGTTCACCACGCTGATGATGAAATTCTGGGAGTCACCACAACGATGATGAACTTCTGAGAATCAAAACCATGATGATGAAGCTTCTGGGAGTCACCATCGTGATGATGAAGCTTCTGCGAGTCACCACTATGATGATGAAGCTTCTGGAATTCACCACACTGATGATGAAGCCTCCTGGAGTCACCAGGCCGATGATGAAGATTCTGGGAATCATTTCCCAATGATGAAACTTCTGGGATTCACCATCCCGATGATGAAGGTTCCGGGAGTCACCACCACAATGATGATGAAGCTTCTGGGAGTCACCATTTCTATCATGAAGAAGCATCTGGGAGGCACCACCCTGACGATGATGAAGCTTCTTTTAGACACCACCCCAATGATGAAGCTTCTGGGAGTCACCACCCCGATGATGAGTTTTCTGGGAGTGCCCGTATCGATGATTAATCTTCTGGGAGTCTCCACCCCAATGATGAAGATTGTGGGATTCACCATCCCGATGATGAAGCCTCTGGGAGTCAACACCACGATGAGGAAGCTTCTGGGAGTCACCATCTGATGATGCAGCTCCTGGAAATCATCATTCCAATGATGAAACATCTGGCAGTCACCACCCCGATAATGGAGATTTTGGGAAGCACCACCCCGTTGATGATACTTGTGGGAGTCACCACCCAGATGATGACGAATTTTCTGGGAGTCACCACCCCAATAATGATGAAGCTTCTGGGAGTCACCACTCCTATGATAATGAAGCTTCAGGCAGTCACCAACCCGATGATGATGAAGCTTCTGAGAGTCACCACCCAGATGATGAAACTTCTGTGATTCACCAGCACCATGATGAAGGTTGTGCGAGTCACCACGCTGATGATGAAACTTCTGAGAATCACCACCCTGATGATGAAGTTTCTGGGAGTCACCACCCAAATGATTAAGCTTTTGGGAGCCATCACCCAATGTTGATGTTTCTGGGAGTCACCACCAAATGATGAAGATTCTGGGAATCACCACCCTGATGATGAAACTTCTGGGAGTCACCACCATGATGATGGAGATTTTGGGAAGCACCACAGCGCTGAGGAAACTTCTGGGTGTAAACACGCCGATGATGATGAATCTTCTGGGAGTCATCACCCCGATGATGATGAAGATTCTGGTAGACACCACCCCTATGATGATGAAGCTTCTAGTAGCCACCACTCCGATGATGATGAAGCTTCTGGGATTCACCACCCCGATGATAATGAATCTTCTGGGAGTCACTACCCCAATGATGATGAAGCTTCTGGGAGTCTCCATCGTGAAGATGATGAAACTTCTGGGAATCAACACCCCGATAATGAAGCTTTTCCAAGTCACCACCCAGATTATGAAGTTTCTGGGAATCACCACCCTGATGAGGAAGCTTCTGGGAGTCAACACCCCAATGATGAACTTCTGGAAATCACCACCCTGATGGTGAAGCTTCTGGGAGTCACCAAAACAATGATGAAGCTTCTGGGAATCATCACCCTGATGATGAAACTTCAGGGATTCACCACCCTGATAATGAAGAAACTTCTGAGAGTCACCACCCACATGATGAAGCTTCTGGGAATCTCTACCACCATGATGAAGCTTCTGGGAGTCACCACCCTGATGATGAAGCTTCTGAGAATCACCAACCCAATGAAGAAGTTTCTGGGAGTCACCACCCCAATGAGGAAGCTTCTGGGAGTCACCACCCCAATGATGAAATTTCCTTGAATCACCACCACGATGATGAAACTTCTGGGAGTCACCACCCAGATGATGAAGACTTTGGGAAGCACCACCCCGCTGATGATACTTCTAGGAGTCACCACACCGATGATCATGAATCATCTGGGAGTCCCACCCCGATGATGAAGCTGCTGGTAGTCACCACCCTGATAATGATGAAGCTTCTGGGATTCACCACCGTTATGATGATAAAGATTCTGGGAGTCACCACCACTATGATGAAGCTTCTGGGAGTAAGACCCCGATGAGTAATCTTCTGAGAAAGACCACTCAGATGATGATGCTTCTGGGAGTCACCACCCCAATGATGAAGCTTCTGGGATTCACCAACCCGATAATGAAGCCTCTGGGAATCACCATCCCAATGATGAATCCCCTGGGAGTCACCACCCCGATGATGAAGCTTCTGGGATCCACCAACCCGATAATGAAGCTTCTGTGATTAACCACCCTGATAATGAACATTCTGGGAGACACCACCCCGATGATGATGAAGTTTCTTGGAGTCACCACCCCAATGATGATGAAACTTCTGGGAGTCACCACCCCGATTATGAATCTTCTGGGAGTCACCACCCCAATGATGATTAATCTTCTGTGAGTCACACCCTGATGATGAGGCTTCTGGGAGTCCCCTTCCTGATGACAAAGCCTCTGTGAGTCAGCTCCACGATAATGAAGCTTCTGGGAGTCACCAACCTGACGATGAACCTTCTGGGAAGCACCACCCCGATGATGATTATTGGAGGCACCACCCCGATGATGATGAAGCAACTGGGAGTCACTACCACGATGATGATGAACTTTCTGGGAGTCACCACTCCGAAGATAAAGCTTCTGGGAGTCACCACCCTGATGATGATGAAGCTTCTGGGAGTCACCAACCCGATGATGAAGCTTCTGGGTGTCACCACCCTGATGATGAAGCTTCTGTGAATCCCCACCCCGATGATGAAGATTCTGGGAGTCAACAACCCGATGATGAAGCTTCTGGAAGTCCCCAACCCGATGATGATTAAGCTTCTGGGAGTCACAATCCCGATGACAATGAAGCTTCATGGAGTCACCACCCCTATGATGCAACTTCTGGGAGTCAGCACCCTGATGATGAAGCTTCTGGGATTCACCACCTCAGTGATGAAGCTTCTGGGATTCACCACCCCAATGATGAACTCCTGGGATTCAGCAACCCAATGATGAAGCTTCCGGGAGTCACCACCATGATGATGATGAAGCTTCTGGGTGTCCCCACCCGGATGATGATGAAACTCAGGGAGTCATCACACGGATGATGAAACTTTTGGGAATCACAACCCCGATGATGAAGTCTCTGGGAATCACCACCCCAATTATGAAGCCTCTGGGAGTCACCACCCCGATGATGAAGCTTCTGGGAATCACCACCCCGATGATGAAGCTTCTGTTAATCACCACCCCGATGATGAAGCTGCTGGGATTCACCACCCCAATGAGGATGACTAAGTTTCACGGAGTCACAACACCAATGATGTTAAAGCTTCTGGGAGTCACCACCCTGATGATGAAGCTTCTGGGAGTCACTAACCCGATGATGAAGCTTCTGGGAGTCTAAACCCCAATGACAAAGCTTCTCGGAATCACCACCCAGATTATGAAGATTCTGGTAATCACACCTCGATGATGAAGCTTCTGGAAGTCACTACCCTGATGATAAAGCTTCTGGGAATTACCACCCCTAGAATGAAGTTCTGGGAGTCACCAACCCAATGATGATGAATCTTCTGGGAGTCACCACCCCGATGAAGACAAACGTTCTGGGAGTCTCCAAACTGATGAGGATGAAGCGTCTGGGAGTCACCACCCTGATGGCAATGAAGCTTCTGGGAGTCACCACACCGATGATGATGAAGCTTCTGGGAGTCAACACCCCGATGATGATGAAGCTTCTGGGAGTCACCAACCAGATGATGATGAAGATTCTGGGAGTCACCACCCTGAAGATGACGAAGCTCCTGGGAGTTAACACCACGATGATGAAGCTTCCCAGAGTCACCACCCCGATGACGAAGTTTCTGGAAATCACAACCCTGACTATGAAGCTTCTGGGAGTCACAACCCAGATGATGAAGCTTCTGAGATTCACCACCATGATGATGAACTTCTGGGAGTCATCACAATGACGATGAAGCTTCTGGGAATCACCACCCCGTTGATGAAGCTTCAGCGATTCACCACCCTGATGATCATGGAGCTTCCGAGTGTCACAAACCCAATGATGAAGTTTCTGGGATTCACCACTGCAATGACGAAGCTTCTGGGAATCACCACCCTGATAATGAAGCTTCTGGGAATCACCACCCCAATGATGAATCTTCTGGGAGTCACCACCCCGATGATGATGAAGCTTCTGGGAGTCACATTCTCGATGATGATGAAGCTTCTGGGATTCTGTACCCCGATGATGAAGCTTCTGGGAGTCACCACCCCGATGATGAAGCTTCGGGGAGTCTCCAAAATGATGATGAAGATTCTGGGAATCACCACCCAGGTGACGAAGCTTCAGGGAGTCATGACCCCGATGATGATGAAGCTTCTCTGTGTCACCACCCCAATGATGAAGCTTCTGGGATTCACCAATGCAGTGATGGAGCTTCAGGAAATCACCACCACAATGATGAAGTTTCTGGGAATCACCACCCCAATGAGGAAGCTCCTGGGTGTCACCAGCCCGATGATGATGAAGCTTCTGGGAGTCCCCACACCAATGATGAAGCTTCTGGGAGCCACCACCCTGATGATGAGGAAGCTTCTGGGATTCACTACCCTGATGATGAAGCTTATGGGAGTCACTACCCGGATTATGAAAATTCTGGGAGTCACCACCCGGATAATGAACCTTCTGGGAGTCACTACCCCGATGATGAAGCTTCAGGGAATCACCACCCCTATGATGAAGTTTCGGGGAGTCACCAACGCGATAATGACAGTGCTTCTGAGAGTCACCACCCCGATGATGAAGCTTCTGGGATTCATCACCCCGATGAAGAAGCTTCTGGGAATCACCACCCCAATAATGAAGCTTCTGGGAGTCACCACCCCGATGATGAAGGTTCTGGTAATCACCACCCCGATGATGAATCTGCTGGGATTCTCCACGCTGACGATGATGAAGTTTCTGGGAGTCACCACGCCAATGATCATAAAGTTTCTGGGAGTCACCACCCTGATGATGAAGCTTCTTGGAATCACCACCCCAGTGACGAAGCTTCTGGGAGTTACCACCCTGATGATGAAGAATCTTCCGGGACTCATCACCATGATGATGAAAATTACATGAGTCACCACCCTCATAATGAAGCTTCCCAGAGTCACCACTTCGATGATGAAGTTTCTGGGAATCACAACCCCAATGATGAAGTTTCTGGGAGTCACAACCCAGATGATGAAGCTTCTGTTAGTCACCACCCCGAAGATGAAGCTTCTGGGAATCTCCACCCCGATTATGAGGCTTCTGGGAATCACCACCCAGATGATGAAGCTTCTGGGAGTCTCGACCAAGATGATGATGAAGCTTCTGAGAGTCACCACCCCAATCACGAAGCTTCTGGGATTCACCACCCCGATGATGAAGCCCCTGGGAGTCACCAACCCGATGCTGAAGCTTCTGGGATTCATCACTCCGATGATAAATATTCTGAGAGTCGGCACCGCGATGATGATGAACATTCTGCGGGTCTCCACACATATGATGATGAATCTTCTGGGAGTCACCACTCCGATTGTGATGAAGATTCTAGGCGTCAACCCCCAATGATGACAAAGCTTCTGGGAGACACCACCTCAATGATGAAAGTTCTGTGAGCAATGACCCCGATGATGAAACTTCTTGGAGTCACCAACCGATTGATGATGAAGCTTCTGGGAGTCACCCACCTGATGATGAGGCTTCTGGGAGTCCCCAAACCGATGATGAAGATTTTGGGAAGCACCACCCAGATCATGATGCTTCTGGGAGTCACCACCCCGATGATTATGAATCTTCTGGGAGTCACCACCCCAAAGATGATGAAGCTTCTTGGAGTCACCAACCCGATGCAGAAGCTTCTGGGAGTCACCATAAAGATGATGAAGCCTCTGGGAATCACCACCCCGATGATGAAGCTTCAGGGAATCATGACTCCGATGATGAAGGTTCTGGGAATCACCACCCCGATGATGACGATTCTGGGAGTCATCCCCCTGATGATGATGAAGCTTCCGGGAGTCAAAACACCAATGATAAAGCTTCTGGGAGTCAACACCCCGAGGATGAAGTTCTGGGAATTACTAACCAGATGATGAATCTTCTGGGAGTCACCACCCCAATGATGATGAAGCTACTGGGACTCAAAACACAGATGATGATGAAACTTCTGGGAGTCACCAAACCAATGATAATGAAGATTCGGTGAGTCACCACCCCAATGATGATTAAGCTTTTTGGAGTCACCACCCCGATGATGATGAAACTTCTGGGAGTAACCATCCGGATGATGGTGAAGCTTCTGGGAGTCTCCACCTCAAGGATGATGAAGCATCTGGGAGTCATAACCCCGATGATGAAGCATCTCATAGTCACCACCGAGATGATGAAATTTCTGGGAATCACCACCCCGATGATGAAGCTTCTGGGAGTTACCACCCCGATGATGAAGCTTCTGGTAGTCAATACACTGATGATGAAACTTCTGGGAATCACCACAATGATGATGAAGCTCCTGGGAATCACCAGCCTGATGATGAATATTCAGGCAGTCACCACCCTGATGATGATTAAGCTTCTGGGAGTCAACAACCTGATGATGATGAAGCTTCTGGGAGTCACCACTCCGAAGATTATGAAGCTTCTGGGAATCACCACCCTGATGATGATGAAGCTTCTGAGAGTCACCACTCCAATGATAAACCTTCTGGGAGTCACCACCCTGATGATGATGAAGCTTCTGGGAGTCACCACCCTGATGATGAGGCTTCTGTGTGTCACCACCCCAATGATGAAGGTTCTGTGAATCCCCACCCTGACGATGAAGATTTTGGGATTCACCAACCCCGATGATGAAGTTACTGGAAGTCACCAAGCCGATGATGATGAAGCTTCTGGAATCAATCCTGATGATGAGTAAGCTTCTTGGAGACACCATCCTGATGACGCAACTTCCGAAAGTCACCACCCTGATGATGATGAACCTTCTGGGAGTCATCACCCCAATGATGAAACTTCTGGGAGTCACCATCCCGATTATGAAGTTTCTGGGATTCACAACCCTGACGATGAAGCTTCTGGGACTCACCATCCCGATTATGAAGTTTCTGGGATTCACCAACCCGATGATGAAACTTCGGGGAGTCACCAACATTATGATGATGAAGCATCTGGGTGTCACCACCCCGATGATGATGAAGCTCAGGTAGTCACCACCACGATGATGAAACTTTTGGGAATTACAACCCCGATGATGAAGTTTCTGGGAATCACCACCCGAATGATGAAGCCTCTGGGAGTCACCACCGCGATGATGAAGCTTCTGGGAATCACCACCCCGATGATAAAGCTTCGGGTAATCACCACCCCTATGATGAAGCTGCTGGGTTTCACCACCCCGATGATGACTAAGTTTCAGGGCTTCATGACCCCAATGCTGTGAAAGCTTCTGGGAGTAATCACTCTGATGATGAAGCTTCTGGGAGTCACCACCCCGATGATGAAGCTTCTGGGAGTCAAAACCCCAATGATGAAGCTTCTGAGAGTCACCACCCCAATGATGAAGCTTTTGGGAATCACCACCCAGGTGATTAAACTTCTGGGATTCACCACCCTGATGATGACGATTTTGGGAGCACCACACGGATCATGATGCTTCTGGGAGTCACCACCCCGATGATGATGAAGCTTCTGGGAGTCACCAACCCGATGATGATGAAGCTTGTGGGAGTCACCACCCCGAAGATGATGAAGCTTCTGGGAATCACCACCCAGATGATTAAACTTCTGGGATTCGCCACCCGAATGATGAATATTTTGGGAGCACCACATGGATCATGATGCTTCTGGGAGTCACCACCACGATGATGATGAAGCTTCTGGGAGTCACCACCCCGAAGATGATGAAGCTTCTGGGAATCACCACCCAGATGATTAAATTTCTGGGATTCGCCACCCCCATGATGAAGATTTTGGGAGTACCACCCGGATCTTGATGCTTCTGGGAGTCACCACCCCGATGATGAAGAAGCTTCTGGGAGTCACCAACCCGATGATGATGAAGCATCTGGGAGTCACCACCCAAAGATGATGAAGCTTCTGGGATACAAAACACCAATGATGATGCTTCTCAGACTGCCACCCGGATGATGAAGTTTCTATGAATTACCACCACGATGATGAAGCTTCTGGGTGTCACCACTCCAATGCTAAAGCTTCTGGGAGTCACCATGACAATGATGAAGCTATAGGGAATCACCACCTCGATGATGAAGTTTCAAGGAATCACCACCCCGATGATGATGAAGCTTCTAAGAGCCACTACCCCGATGGTGAACCTTCTGGGATTCACCACAGCCATGAGGAAGCTTGTGGGATTCATCACCCTGATGATGAAACTTCTGAGAAACACCACCCCTATGATGAAGTTTCTGGAAGTCACCACCCAAATGATGAAGCTTCTGGGAGGCACCACCCCATTGATGAAGCATTTAACAATCACTACCTTGATGATGAAGCTTCTGGGGGTCACCACCCGATGATGAAGCTTCTGGGAATCAACACCACGATGATGAAACTTCTGGGAGTCACCACAGCAATGATGAAGATTTTGTGAAGCACCACCCCGCTGATGATACTTCTGGGAGTCACCACCCTGATGATGATGAATCCAATGGGAGTAACCATCCTGATGATGAAGCTGCTGTTAGTCACCACCCTGATGATGAAGAAGCTTCTGGGAGTCACCACCATGATGATAAAGCTTCTGGGAGTCACCACGACGAAGATGCAGCTTCTGTGACTCACTACCCTGATGATTATGAAGATTCTGGGAGTCACCATTCCGATGATAAAGCTTCTGGGAGTCACCAGCCTGATGATGATGAAGCCTCTGTGAGTCACCACCCCGATGACAAAGCTTCTGGGAGTCACCACCCCAAAGATGAAGCTTCTGGGAATCCCCACCCTGATAATGAAGATTCTGGGAGTCACCAACCCAATGATGAAGCCTCTGGAAGTCACCAACCCGATGATGATAAAGCTTCTGGTAGCCACAATCCCGATGACGATTAAGCTTCTTGCATTCACCACCCCGATGTCGCAAATTCTGGGAGTCACCACCCTGATGATGATGAACCTTCTGGCAGTCATCACCTCAAGGATGAAACTTCTGGGTGTCATCACCCTGATGATGAAGCTTCTGGGATTCACCAACCCGATGACGAAGCTTCTGGGAGTCACCACCCCAATGATGAAGCTTCTGGGATTCACCAAACCAATTATGAAGTTATTGGGAGTCACCACCACCATGATGATGAAACTTCTGGGTGGCACCTCTTCGATGATGGTGAAGCTCAGGGAGTCACCACCCTGATGATGAAGCTTCTGGGAGTCACCACAACGATGATGAAGCTTCTGGGAATCACCACCCCGATGATGAAGATTCTGAGAGTCACCACCCCGATGGTGAAGCTTCTGGGAGTAACCACCTGGATGATGAAGCTTCTGGAAATCACCAATCCTATGATGAAGACTCTGGGAGTCACCACCCCAGTGACATAGCTTCTGGGAGTTAGCACCCCAATGATGATGAAGCTTCGGTGAGTCACCACCCCGATGATGAAGCTTCAGATAGTCACCACCCCAATGATGAAGCTTCTGGAAATCACCACCACGATGATGAAGCTTCTGGGAGTCAACACCTTGATGAAGAAGATTCTGCGAGTTACCACAATGATTGTGAAACTTCTGGGATTCATCACCCTGATGATGAAGCTTCTGGGAGTCACCACCCCGATGATGGAGATTTTGGGAAGCAACACCCCGCTGATGATACCTCTGGCTATCACCACCCCAGTGATGACGAATTTTCTGGGAATCACCACAATGATTATGATGAAGCTTCTGGGAGATACCACCACAATGATGATAAAGCTTCTGGGACTCACCACACCGATGATGATGAAGCTTCAGGGATTCAACACCCCAATGATGATGAAGCTACTGGGAGTCACCACCCTGATGATGATGAAGCTTCTGGGTGTCTCCATCTCGAAGATGATGAAACTTCTGTGAGTAAAAACCCCGATGATGAAGGTTCTTGGAGTCAACACCCTGATGATGAAGTTTCTGGGAATCACCACCCCTATGATGAAGCATCTGGGAGTCACCAAACTGATGATGAAGCTTCTGGGAATCAGCACTTCGATGATGAAACTTCAGGGAGTCACCACGGCGATGATGATGAAGCTTCTGAGCCTCACCACCAAGATTATGAAGCTTCTGGAAGTCACCACCACGATGATGAAGCTTTGTGGCGTCACCACAATGATGATTAAGCTTCTGTGAATCAGCAGCCAATGATGAAGCTTCTGGGATTCAGCACCCCAATGATGATGAAGCTACTGGGAGTCACCATCCCGATGATGATGAAGCTTCTGGGTGTCACCATCTCGAAGATGATGAACTTCTGGGAGTAAAAACCTCGATGATGAAGCTTCTCGGAGTCTTCACCCTGATGATGAAGAAGCTCCTAGGAGTCACCACTGCGATGATGAAAATTATGGGAGTCATCACCCTGACGTTGAAGCTTCTGGGATTCATAACCCTGATGATGAAGCTTCTCGGAATCACCACCCCGATGAAGCTTCTGGGATTCACCACCCAGATGATGAAGCTTCTGTGATTCAACGAAACGATGATGAAGCATCTGGGAAGCACTACCCTGATAAAGAAGCTTCTGGGAGTCACCACCACGATGATGATGAAGCTTCTCAAATTCTCCACCAAAATGATGAAGCTTCTGGGATTAATCACACCGATGATGAAGCCTCTGCGTGTGAACAACCCGATGATGAAGCTTCTGGGATTCATCATCCCGATGATGAAACTGCTGGGATAAACCACCCTCATGATGAAGGTACTGGGAGTCACCACCAGGATTATGATGAAGCTTTTGGAAATCACCACCCTGATGATGAAGCTACTGGGAGTCACCACCCCGATGATGATGAAGCTACTGGGAGTCACCACTCCGTTGATGATGAAGGTTCATTTAGACACCACACCTACGATGAAGCTTCTGTGAGTCACCACCTTGATGACGAAGCTTCTGGAAGTCTCCATCCCAATGATGATGAAGCTTCTGGGAGTCACCACCCCGATGATGAGGCTTCTGGGAGTACCCACACCGATGATGAAGCTTCTGGGAATCACCACCCCGATGACAAAGATTCTGGGATTCACCATCTCGATGATGAAGCTTCCAGAAGTCAACACCCCATTGATGAAGCTTCTGGATGTCACCACCCAATGATGAAGATTGTAAGAATCACTACCCCAATGATGAAAATTCTGGGAGTCACCACCACAATGATGGAGATTTTGGAAAACACCACCACTCTGATGATGATTTTGGGAGTCACCAGCCATATAATGCTTAATCTCCTGTCAGTCACCACCCCGATGATGATGAAGCTTCTGAGAGTCACCACCCCTATGTTGATGAAGCTTCTGAGAGTCACCACCATGATGATGATGAAGCTTCTGGGATTCACCACACCAATGATGATGAAGCTTCTGGGAGTCACCTCCCGATGATGATGAAGCTTCAGGGAGTCTACGTCTCGAAGATGATGAAGCTTCTGGGAGTCACCACCCCTATGATGAAGTTTCTGGGAATCACCACCCCAATGATGAAGCTTCGGGGAATCACCACCCCGATGATGATGAAGCTTCTGGAGTCACCATCCCGATGATGATGAAGCTTCTGGGAGTCCCCACCCCAATGATGAAGCTTCTGGGAGTCACCACCCTGATGATGATGAAACTTCTGGGAGACACTACTCCAATAATGAAGCTTATGGGGGTCACTAACCCGATTATGAATATTCTGGGAGACACCACACCAATGATGAAGATTCTGGGTGTCACCACCCCGATGATGAAGCTTCTAGGAATCACGACCCCAATGATGAAGCTTCTGGGAGTCACCACAAAGATGATGAAGCTTCAGGGACTCACCACCCCGATGATGAAGCTTCAGGGAGTCAACACCCCGATGACAATGAAGCTTCTGAGAGTCACCACCCCAATGATGAAGCTTCTGGGATTCACGAACCCTATGATGAAGCTTCTGGGAGTCACCACCCTGATGAAGACAAAGCTACAGGGAGTCACCACCCTAATGATATAGAAGCTTCTGGGAGTCATCACCGCCATGGTGTAAATTATGAGAGTCAACACCCTGATGATGAAGCTTCTGGGAGTCCCCACCGCCATGATGATGAAGCTTCTCAGAGTCACCACCCTGAGGACGAAGCTTCTGTAATTCACCACACCGATGATGAAGCCTCTGAGAGTCATCAATACAATGATGAAACTTCTGGGATTCATCATCCCGATGATCAAATTTCTGGGATTCACCACACCGATGATGAAACTTCTGGAAGTCACCACAATGATGATGAAGCTTCTAGGAATCACAACCATGATGATGAAGCTACTGGGAGTAACCACCACAATGATGATGAAGCTTCTGAGAGTCACCACTCCGATGATGAAGCTTCTGGAATTCATCACACCGATAATGAAGCCTCTGGGAGTCACCAACCCGATGATGAAGTTTCTGGGATTCATTTCTCAATGATGAGACTTCTGGGATGCACCAGCCCGATGATGAAGGTTCCGGGAGTCACCACCACGATGATGGTGAAGCTTCTGGGAGTCAGCACCCCGATGATGATGACGCTCCTGAGAGTCACCACCTCAACGTTGATGAAGTTTCTTTTAGACAACACACCAATGAAGAAGCATCCGTGAGTCACAACCTTGATAAGGAAGCTTCTGGGAGTCACCACTCCAATGATGATGAAGATTCTAGGAGTAACAACCCTGATCGTGAGGCTTCTGGGAGTCCCCACACCGTTGATGAAGCTTCTGGGAGTCACCACCCCAATGATGAAGATTGTGGGATTCACCATCCCGATGATGAAGCTTCTGGGAGTCACCATCCCAATGATGAAGCTTCTGGAAGTCAACACCCTGATGATGAAACTTCTGGGAGTTGCCACCCCGATGATGGAGATTTTGGGAAGCACTTCCCCGCTGATGATACTTATGGGATTCACCACCCCCATGATGATGAATCTTCAGGGAGTCACCATCCAGATAATGATGAAGCATCTGGGAGTCACCACCCCTATGATAATGAAGCTTCAGGGAGTCACCACCCCGATGATGATGAAGCTTCTGAGAGTCACCAGCTCAATGATGAAGCTTCTATGAGTAACCACCCCAATGTTGAAGATTCTGGGAATCACCACCACAATGATGATACTTCTGGGAATCACCACACCGATGATGAAGCTTCTGGGAGTCACCACCCGAGGATGAAACTTCTGGGAGTCACCATCCTGATGATGGAGATTTTGGGAAGCACCACCCCTCTGATGACACTTCTGGGTGTCACCACCCCGATGATGATGAATCTTCTGGGAGTCACCACCGCGATCATGATGAAGTTTCTGGGAGATACCAACCTACGATGATGAAGCTTCTGGGAGATACCAACCTATGATGATGAAGCTTCTGGGAGTCACGACCACGATGATGATGAAGCTTCTGGGATTCACAACCACGATGATGATGAAACTTCTGGAAGTCCCCAACCCGATGATGATGAAGCTTCTGGCAGTCACCCTCTCGAAGACAATGAAACTTCTGGGAGTCAAAAGCCCGATAATGAAGCTTCTCGGTGTCACCACCCAGATGATGAAGTTTCTGGGAATCAACACCCTGATCATGAATCTTCTGCGGGTCACCAAAATGATGAAGCTTCTGGGAATCACCACCCCGATGAGGAAGCTTCAGGGAGTCACCTCCACTATGATGAAACTTCTGGGAGTCAAAACCCTGATGATGAAGCTTCTGGAAATCATGATCCCTATGATGATGAACCTTCTGGGAGTCACCACACCGATGATAATAAAGCTTCTGGGAGTCACCACCCCGATGATGATGAAGCTTTTGGGAGTCACCACACCGATGATGATGAAGCTTCTGCGAGTCTCCACTTCGAAGATGATGAAGCTTCTGGGAGTCAAAACCCCTATGATGAAGTTTCTGAGAGTCACCACCCCAATGATGAAGCTTCTGGGAATCACCAGCCAGATTTTTAAACTTCTGGGATTCGTCACCCTGATGATGAATATTTTGGGAGCACCACCTGGATCATGATGCTTCAGGGAGTCACCACCCAGCTGATGATGAAGCTTCTGGGAGTCACCACTCCGATGATGATGAAGTTTCTGGGAGTCAAAATACCAATGAGGAAGCTTCTCGGACTCACCACCTGGATGATGAACTTTCTATGAATCACCACCACAATGGTGAAGCTTCTGGGAGTCAACACCCTGATGATAAAGCTTCTGGGAGTCACCACAACGATGACGAAACTTCAGGGAATCACACCTCAATGATGAAGTTTCAGGGAATCACCACCCCGATGATGATGAATCTTCTGAGAGCCACTTCCCCAATGATGAAGCTTCTGGGATTCACCACCGCCATGAGGAAGCTTCTGGGAGTCACAAGCCAGATGATGAAACTTCTGAGAATCACCACCCCGATAATGAAGTTTCTGGAAGTCACCACCCCAATGATGAAGCTTCTGGGGGGCATCAACCCCATGATGAAGCTTTTGGGAATCACCACCCCATTGATGAAGCATCTGAGAATCACCACCGCGATGATGAAGCTTCTGGGAATCACCACCACGATGATGAAACTTCTGGGAGTCACCACTGCTATGATGAATATTTTGTGAAGCACCCACCCGCTGATGACATTTCTGGGAGCCACCACCTTGATGATGATAAATCCTCTGGGCGTCAGCACCGGATGATGAAGCTGCTGTTAGTCACCATCCTGATGATGAAGAAGCTTCTGGGAGTCATGACCACGATGATGATGAAGCTTCTGGGAGTCACCACCACGATGATGAAGATTCTGGGAGTCACCACCCTGATGAGGAATATTCTGAGAATCACCACTCAGATGATGATGTTTCTGGGAGTCACCACCACGATGATGAAGCTTCTGGGCGTCACCAACCCGATGATGAAACTTCTGGGAACAACCATCCCGATGATGAATCCACTGGGAGTCACCACCCCAATGATGAAGGTTCTGGGATCCACCACCCCAATGATGAAGCTTCTGGGATTCATCACCCCGATGATGAAGATTCTGGGAGTCACCAACCCGATGATGATGAAGCCTTTTTGAGTCACCACCACGATGATGATGCTTCTGAGAGTCACCACCCTGATAAAGATGAAGCTTCTGGGAGTCACCACCCTGATGATGATGAACCTTCTAGTAGACACCACCCCGTTGATGAAGCTTCTGAGAGTCACCACCACAATGATGAAGATTCTGGGAAACACAACACCAATAATGAAGCTTTTGGGAGTCACAACCCCAATGATGATGCTTCTGGGTGTAACCACCACTATGATGACAAAGATTCTGGGAATCACTACCTGACGATGGTGAAGCTTCTGGGAGTCACCACCCCTGTGCTAAAGCTTCTGGGAGTCACCACCCTGATGATGAAGAAGCTCCTAGGAGTCACCACCGCGATGATGAAAATTATGGGAGTCATCATTCTGATGTCGAAGCTTCTGGGATTCATAACCCTGATGATGAAGCTTCTCGGAATCACCACCCCGATGATGAAGCTTCTGGGATTCACCACCCAGATGATGAAGCTTCTGTGATTCACCAAAACGATGATGAAGCATCTGGGAATCACTACCCCGATAATGAAGCTTCTGGGTGTCACCACCACGATGATGATGAAGCTTCTCAGATTCTCCACCACAAAGATAAAGCTTCTGGGATTCACCACACCGATGATGAAGCCTCTGGGCGTGAACAACCCGATGATGAAGCTTCTGGGATTCATCATCCCGATGACGAAATTTCTGGGATAAACCACCCTATGATGAAGGTAGTGGGAGTCACCACCAGGATGATGATGAAGCTTTTGGAAATCACCACCCTGATGATGAAGCTACTGGGAGTCACCACCCCAATGATGATGAAGCTACTAGGAGTCACCACTCCGTTGATGATGAAGCTTCATTTAGACACCACTGCAACGATGAAGCTTCTGTGAGTCACCACCTCAATGATGAAGCTTCTGGAAGTCTCCATCCCAATGATGATGAAGCTTCTGGGAGTCACCACCCCGATGATGAGGCTTCTGGGAGTCCCCACACCGATGATGAAGCTTCTGGGAATCACCACCCCAATGACGAAGATTCTGGGATTCACCATCCCGATGATGAAGCTACTGGAAGTCAACACCCCATTGATGAAGCTTCTGGATGTCACCACCCGATGATGAAGATTGTGGGAATCACTACCCCAGTGATGAAAATTCTGGGAGTCACCACCCCAATGATGGAGATTTTGGAAAACACCACCACTCTGATGATGATTTTGGGAGTCACCACCCAGATAATGCTTAATCTTCTGTTAGTCACCACGCCGATGATGATGAAGCTTCTGGGAATCACCACCCCTATGTTGATGAAGCTTCTGAGAGTCACCACAATGATGATGATGAAGCTTCTGGGATTCACCACACCAATGATGATGAAGCTTCTGGGAGTCACCTCCCGATGATGATGAAGCTTCTGGGAGTCTCCGTCGTGAAGATGATGAAGCGTCTGGGAGTCAAAACCCCAATGATGAAGCTTCTGGGAATCACCACCCTGATGGTGAAGTTTCTGGGAATCACCACCCAGATGATGAAGCTTCTGAGAGTCACCACCCCGATAATAAAGCTTCTGGGAATCACCACCCGATGATGAAACTTATGGGAGTTGCCACCCCGATGATGAAGATTTTGGGAAGCACAACCCCGATCATGATGTTTCAGGGACTCACCACACTGACGATGATGAAGCTTCTGGGAGTCACCACCCTGATGATGATGAAACTTCTGGGAGACACTACTCCAATAATGAAGCTTATGGGGGTCACTACCCCAATTATGAATATTCTGGGAGACACCACACTGATGATGAAGATTCTCGGTGTCACCACCCCGATGATGAAGCTTCTGGGAATCACAACCCCAATGATGAAGCTTCTGGGAGTCACCACAACGATGATTAAGCTTCAGGGACTCACCACCCCGATGATGAAGCTTCAGGGAGTCACCACCCCGATGACAATGAAGCTTCTGAGAATCACCACCCCAATGATGAAGCTTCTGGGATTCACCAACCCCATGATGAAGCTTCTGGGAGTCACCAACCCGATGATGACAAAGCTACTGGGAGTCACCACCCTAATGATATAGAAGCTTCTGGGAGTCATCACCACCATGGTGTAAATTATGAGAGTCAACACCCTGACGATGAAGCTTCTGGGAGTCCCCACCACCATGATGATGAAGCTTCTCAGAGTCACCACCCTGATGACGACGCTTCTGCAATTCACCACACTGATGATGAAGCCTTCTGGGAGTCACCAACACAATAATTAAACTTCTGGGATTCATCATCCCGATGATCAAACTTCTGGGATTCACCACACCGATGATGTAACTTCCGGGAGTCACCACAACGATGATGAATCTTCTGGGAATAACCACCGCGATGATGATGAAGCTTCTGAGAGTCACCACTCCGATGTTGAAGCTTCTGGAATTCACCACACCAATGAGGAAGCCTCTTGGAGTCACCAACCCGATGATGAAGTTTCTGGGATTCATCTCCTGATGATTAAACTTCTGGGATTCACCACCCCGATGATGAAGGTTCCGGGAATCACCACTGTGATGATGATGAAGCTTCTGGGAGTCACCACGCCGACGATGTTGAAGATTCTTTTAGACACCACTCCAATGATGAAGCTTCTGGGTGTCACAACCCTGACGATGATGAATCTTCTGGGAGTTACCATCCCAATGATGATGAAACTTCTGGTAGTCCTCACTCCGATGATGAAAATTCTGGGAGTCACCAACCCAATGATGAAGCTTCTGGGAGTCAGCACCTTGATGATGATGAAGCCTCTGGGAGTCACAATCCTGATGATGAAACTTATGGGAGTCACTACCCCGATGATGAAAATTCTGGGAGTCACAAAAATGATGATGAAGCTTCTGGGATTCACCACCCCTATGATGAAGCTTCTCGGAGTCACCACCCCGATGATGAAGCTTCTGCAATTCACCACACCGATGATGAAGCCTCTGGGTGTCACAAACCCGATGATGAAGCCTCTGGGATTCATATTCCCGATAATGAAACTTCTGGGATTCACCACCCCAATGATGAAACTTCTGGGAGTCACCACAACGATGATGAAGCTTCTAGGAATCACAACCACGATGATGAAGCTACTGGGAGTAACCACCCCAATGATGATGAAGCTTCTGAGAGTCACCACTCCAATGATGAAGCTTCTGGAATTCATCACACCAATGATGAAGCCTCTGGGAGTCACCAACCCGATGATGAAGATTCTGGGATTCATTTCTCAATGATGAGACTTCTGGGATTCACCACCCCGATGATGAAGGTTCCGGGAGTCACCACCACGATGATGGTGAAGCTTCTGGGAGTCAGCACCCTGATGATGATGACGCTCCTGAGAGTCACCACCTCGATGTTGATGAAGTTTCTTTTAGACAACACACCAATGAAGAAGCATCCGTGAGTCACCACCTTGATGAGGAAGTTTCTGGGAGTCACCACCCTGATGATGATGAAGCTTCTAGGAGTAACCACCCCAATCATGAGGCTTCTGGGAGTCCCCACACCGTTGATGAAGCTTCTGGGAGTCACCACCCCAATGATGAAGATGGTGGGATTCACCATCCCGATGATGAAGCTTCTGGGAGTCAACACCCCGATGATGAAACTTCTGGGAGTTGCCACCCGATGATGGAGATTTTGGGAAGCACTACCCCGCTGATGATACTTATGGGAGTCACCACCCCCATGATGATGAATCTTCAGGGAGTCACCATCCAGATAATGATGAACCATCTGGGAGTCACCATCCAGATAATGATGAAGCATCTGGGAGTCACCACCCCTATGATAATGAAGCTTCAGGGAGTCACCACCCCGATGATGATAAAGCTTCTCAGAGTCACCACCTCAATGTTGAAGCTTCTATGAGTAACCACCCCAATGTTGAAGATTCTGGGAATCACCACCACGATGATGATACTTCTGAGAATCACCACACCGATGATGAAGCTTCTGGGAGTCACCACCCAATGATGAAACTTCTGGGAGTCACCATCCCGATGATGGAGATTTTGGGAAGCACCACCCCGCTGATGACACTTCTGGGTGTCACCACCCCAATGGTGATGAATCTTCTGGGAGTCACCACCACGATCATGATGAAGCTTCTGGGAAATACCAACCTACAATGTTGAAGCTTCTGGGAGATACCAACCTATGATGATGAAGCTTCTGGGAGTCACGTCCCCGAAGATGATGAAGCTTCTGGGATTCACAACCACGATGATGATGAAACTTCTGGAAGTCCCCAACCCGATGATGATGAAGCTTCTGGCAGTCACCCTCTCAAAGACGATGAAACTTCTGGGAGTCAAAAGCCCAATAATGAAGCTTCTCGGTGTCACCAGCCAGAAGATGAAGTTCCTGGGAATCAACACCCCAATGATTAAGCTTCTGCGAATCACCAAAACGATGATGAAGCTTCTGGGAATCACCACCCCGATGAGGAAGCTTCAGGGAGTCACCTCCCCTATGATGAAATTTCTGGGAGTCAAAACCCTGATGATAAAGCTTCTGGAAATCACCATCCCTATGATGATGAACCTTCTGGGAGTCACCACCCTGATGATAATAAAGCTTCTGGGAGTCACCACCCCGATGATGATGAAGCTTTTGGGAGTCACCACACCGATGATAATGAAGCTTCTGTGAGTCTCCACTTCGAAGATGATGAAGCTTCTGGGTGTCATCAAACCGATGATTAAACTTCTGGGAACAACCATCCCGATGATGAATCCACTGAGAGTCATCACCCTGATGAAGAAGGTTCTGGTATCCACCACCCCAATGATGAAGCTTCTGGGATTCACCACCCCAATGATGAAATTCTGGGAGTCACCACCCCGATGATGATGAAGCCTCTTTGAGTCACCACCACGATGATGACACTTCTGAGAGTCACTACCCTGATAAAGATGAAGCTTCTGGGAGTCACCACCCTGATGATGATGAACCTTCTAGTAGACACCACCCCGTTGATGAAGCTTCTGAGAGTCACCACCCCGATGATGAAGATTCTGGGAAACACAACACCGATAATGAAGCTTTTGGGATTCACAACCCCAATGATGATGCTTCTGGGTGTAACCACCACTATGATGACAAAGATTCTGGGAATCACTACCTGACGATGGTGAAGCTTCTGGGAGTCACCACCCCTGTGCCAAAGCTTCTGGGAGTCACCACCCTGATGATGAAGAAGCTCCTAGGAGTCACCACCGCGATGATGAAAATTATGGGAGTCATCATTCTGATGTCAAAGCTTCTGGGATTCATAACCCTGATGATGAAGCTTCTCGGAATCACCACCCCGATGATGAAGCTTCTGGGATTCACCACCCAGATGATGAAGCTTCTGTGATTCACCAAAACGATGATGAAGCATCTGGGAATCACTACCCCGATAATGAAGCTTCTGGGTGTCACCACCACGATGATGATGAAGCTTCTCAAATTCTTCACCACAATGATGAAGCTTCTGGGATTCACCACACCGATGATGAAGCCTCTGGGCGTGAACAACCCGATGATGAAGCTTCTGGGATAAACCACCCTCATGATGAAGGTACTGGGAATCACCACCAGGATGATGATGAAGCTTTTGGAAATCACCACGCTGATGATGAAGCTACTGGGAGTCACCACCCCGATGATGATGAAGCTACTGAGAGTCACCACCCCGTTGATGATGAAGCTTCATTTAGACACCACCCCAATGATGAAGCTTCTGTGATTCACCACCTCTATGACAAAGCTTCTGGAAGTCTCCGTCCCAATGATGATGAAGCTTCTGGGAGTCACCACCCCGATGATGAAGATTCTGGGATTCATCATCCCGATGATGAAGCTTCCGGAAGTCAACACCCCATTGATGAAGCTTCTGGATGTCACCACCCGATGATGAAGATTGTGGGAATCACTACCCCAGTGATGAAAATTCTGGGAGTCACCACTCCAATGATGGAGATTTTTGAAAACACCACCACTCTGATGATGATTTTGGGAGTCACCACCCAGATAATGCTTAATCTTCTGTTAGTCACCACCGCGATGATGATGAAGCTTCTGGGAGACACCAACGCTATGTTGAAGCTTCTGAGAGTCACCACCATGATGATGATGAAGCTTCTGGGATTCACCACACCAATGATGATGAAGCTTCTGGGAGTCGCCTCCCGATGATGATGATGCTTCTGGGAGTCTCCGTCTCGAAGATGATGAGGCTTCTGGGAGTCACTACCCCTATGATGAAGCTTCTGGGAATCACCACCCCAAAGATGAAGCTTCGGGGAATCACCACCCCGATGATGATGAAGCTTCTGGGAGTCAAAACCCTGATGATGAAGCTTCTGGGAATCACCACCCCGATGGTGAAGTTTCTCGGAATCACCACCCAGATGATGAAGCTTCTGAGAGACACCACCCCGATAATAAAGCTTCTGGGAATCACCACCCCGATGATGAAACTTCTGGGAGTTGCCACCCCGATGATGAAGATTTTGGGAAGCACAACCCCAATCATGATGTTTCAGGGACTCACCACACTGACGATGATGAAGCTTCTGGGAGTCACCATCCCAAAGATGATGAAGCATCTGTGAATCAACACGACCATGATGAAGAAGCTTCTGGGAGTAACCACCCCGACGAAGAAGCTTCTGGGAATCACCACCCCAATGATGAAGCTTCTGTGAGTCACCACAGCGATGATGAAGCTTCACGGAATCATCACCACGATTATGAAGCTTCAGGGAGTCAACATTCAGATGATGATGAATATTTTGGGGGTCACCACCCGATGATGACTAAGCTTCTGGGAGTCACCACCCCGATGATGACGAAGGCTTTGGGAGTCAGTACCCCAATGATAATAAAGCTTCTCAGTGTCACCAGGCCAATGATGATGACGCTTCTTGGAGTCAAAACCACGATGATGGTGAAGCTTCTGGGTGACAGCACTACAATGATGATGAAGCTTCTGGGAGTCAACACCTCGATGATGAAGCTTCTCAGAGTCACCACCCCAATGATGAAGTTTCTGGGAATCACCAACCCAATGATGAAGCTTCTGGGAGTCACCACCCCAATGATGAATCTTTTGGGAGTCACCACAATGATGATGAATATTCTGGGAATCAACAACCTACTGACAAAGCTACAGGGAGTCACCACCCCGAAGATGATGAAGCTTCTGAGTGTCAACAATCCGATGAAGAAGCTTTGGGTATTCACCACCACAATGATGAAGCTTCTGGGAATCACCACCCCGATGATGAAGTTTCAGGGAATCACCACCCCGATGATGAAGTTTCAGGGAATCACCACCCCGATGATGAAGTTTCAGGGAATCACCACCCCAATGATGAAGCTTCTGGGAGACACCACCCAGATGATAATGAAGCTTCTGGGAGTCACCATCCAGATGATGATGAAGTTTCTGGGAGTCATCACCCCGATGGTGAAACTTCTGGGATTCACCACCCTGATGATGATGAAGTTTCTGGGACTCACTACCCCGATGATGAAGCTTATGGGAGTCACTACACCAATGATGAAATTTCTGGGAGTCACCCCCATGATGAAGAAACTTCTAGGTGTCACCACTCCAATGCTGAAGCTTCTGGGAGTCACCACCCCGATGATGAAACTTCTGGGATTCACCATCCCGATGATGAAGCTTCTGGGAGTCACCCCCCGATGATGAAGAAGCTTCTGGGAGTCATCACCACGAGACGAAAATTATGGGAGTCACCTCCCAGATGATGAGGCTTCTGGGATTCATATCCCCAATGATGAAGCTTCTCCGAATCACCACACCGATGATGAAGTTTCTGGGATTCACCACCCCGATGATAAAGCATCTGGGAGTCACCACCCTGATGATGAAACTTTTGGGAGTCACCATCCCAATGATGAAGCTTTCGTCAGTCAAAAAACGATGATGAAGCATCTCAGAATCACCTCTCCAGTGATGAAGCTTCTGGGAGTAAATACCGTGATGGTGATGAAGCTTCTGAGAGTCACCACCATGATGACGAAGCTTCTGGGATTCTCCAAACAGATGATGAAGCTTCTGGGAGTCACCATCCCAATGATGAAGCTTCTGGGATTCATCATCCCAATGATTAAACTTCTGGGATTCACCACTCCCATGACGAAGTTTCTCTGAGTCACCACTCCGATGATGATGAAACTTCTGGGAGTCAACATCCCGATGATGATGAAGCTTCTTTTAGACATCACCCCAATGGTGAAGCTTCTGTGAGTCACCACATCAATGATGAAACTTCTGGGAGTCACCACCCCAATGACGATGAAGTTTCTGGGAGTCACCACCACGAAGATGAGGCTTCTGGGATTCCCCACGCTGATGAAGAAACTTCTGGGAGTCACCCCCTTGATGATGAAGAAGCTTCTGGGAGTCATCACTGCGATCATGAAAATTATGGGAGTCACCTCCTGGATGATGAAGCTTCTGGGATTCATATCCCCAATGACGAAGCTTCTCCGAATCACCACACTGATGATGAAGTTTCTGGGATTCACCACCCCGATGATGAAGCATCTGGGAGTCACCACCATGATGGTGAAACTTCTGGGAGTCACCACCCGATGATGAAGCTTTTGTG
This sequence comes from Nomascus leucogenys, assembly GCF_006542625.1. Classification (NCBI taxonomy): domain Eukaryota; kingdom Metazoa; phylum Chordata; class Mammalia; order Primates; family Hylobatidae; genus Nomascus; species Nomascus leucogenys. The sequence goes on from NW_022096897.1 coordinate 57,524, forward strand.
AGTCAAAAAACGATGATGAAGCATCTCAGAATCACCACTCCGATGATGAAGCTTCTGGCAGTAACCACCACGATGGTGATCAAGCTTCTGAGAGTCACCACCACGATGATGAAGCTTCTGGGATTCTCCAAACCAATGATGAAGCCTCTGGGAGTCACCATCCCGATGATGAAGCTTCTGGGATTCATCATCCTAATGATTAAACTTCTGGGATTCACCACTGCCATGACGAAGTTTCTGGGAGTCACCACCCTGACGATGATGAAACTTCTGGGAGTCAACACCCCGATGATGATGAAGCTTCCTTTAGACATCACCCCAATGATGAAGCTTCTGTGAGTCACCACCTCAATGACGAAACTTCTGGGAGTCACCACCCCGATGATGATGAAGCTTCTGGGAATCACCACCACGAAGATGGGGCTTCTGGATTCCCCACACCGATGATGAAGCTTGTTGGAGTCACCACCATGATGACGAAGATTCAGGGATTAACCATCCCGGTGATAAAGCTTCTGGGAGTCAATACTCTGATGATGAAGTTTCTGGGTGTCACCACCCCATGATGAAGATTCTGGGAATCACCACCACGATGAGGTAAATTCTGGTACTCACCACCCCGATGATGGAGATTTTGGGAAGCACCACACTGCTGATGATACTTCTGGGAGTCACCACCCCAATGATGATGAATATTTTGGGAGTCACCTCCCCGACGATGATGAAGCTTCTGGGAGTCACCACCCTTATGATGATGAAGCTACTGGGAGTCACCACCCCGATGATTATGAAGCTTATGGGATTCACCACACCGATGATGATGAAGCTTCTGGGAGTCACCACCAAGATGAGGATGAAGCTTCTGGGAGTCTCCATCTGGAAGAGGACGAAGCTTCTCGGAGTCAAAACCCCAATGATGAAGCTTCTCGTAGTCTCCACCCCAATGATGAGGCTTCTGGGAATCACCACAATGATGATGAAGCCTCTGTGAAGCACCACCCCAAAGATGAAGCTTCAGGGAGTCACCACCCCGATGATGAAGAAGCTTCTGTGAGTCACCACACCGATGACAAAGTTTCTGTGAGTCACCACCCCGACGATGAGGTTTCTGGGTGTCCCAACAGCAATGATGAAGCTTCTGAGAGTCACTACCCCGATGATGAAGATTCTGGGATTCACCATCCTGATGATGAAGCTTCTGGGAGTCAACACACCGATGATGAAACTTCTGGGAGTCACCATCCCGATGATGAAGCATCTGGGAATTACCAACCAGATGATGAAACTTCTGGGAGTCACCACCCCGATGATGAAGATTTTGAGACTCACCACCCTGCTCATGATGCTTCTGGGAGTCATCACCCCGAGGATGAGTCTTCTGGGAGTCACTACCCCAATGATGATGAAGCTTCTGGGAGTCACCACCCCGATGATGATGAAACTTCTGTGAGTAACCACCACGACAATGATGAAGCTTCTGGGAGTCACCAACCCGAAGAACATGAAGCTTCTGGGAGTCAAAATCCCGATGATGAAACTTCTCAGAATCCTCACCCTGTTGATGAAGTTTCTGGGAATCACCACTGCGATGATGAAGTTTCTGGGATTCAGCACTCCGATGATGAAGCCTCTGCGAGTCACCAACCCGATGATGAAGCTTCTGGGATTCATCACCCCAACCATGAAACTTCTAGGATTCACCAATCCCATGATGAAGATTGTGGGAGTCACCACCACGATGATGATGAAGATTCTGGGAGTATCCACCCAGATGGTGATGAAGCTCCTGGGAGTCAATGCCTCGATGATGATGAAGCTTCTAGGATCAACTCTCCAATGATGATAAAGCTTCTGGGAGACACCACCCAAATGATAACGGTTCTGTGAGTCACCACTCCGATGATGAAGCTTCTGGGAGTCACCACAACAATGATGATGAAGCTTCTGGGAGTCACCATCCTGATGATGAGGTTTCTGGGAATCCCCACAGCGATGATGAAGCTTCTGAGAGTCACCACCCCGATGATGAAGATTATGGGATTCACCATCCTGATGATGAAGCTTCTGGTAGTCAACACACCGATGATGAAGCTTATGGGAGTCACCACCCCAATGACGAGGCTTCTGGGATCACCATCCTGATGATGAAACTTCTGTGAGTCGACACCCCAGTGATGAAGATTTAGGGAAGCACCAACCTGATCATGATGCTTCTGGGAGTCACCACCCTGATGATGATGAATCTTCTGGGAGTCACCACCCCAATGATGATGAAGCCTCTGGGAGTCACCTGCCCGATGATGATGAAGCTTCTCAGAGTCACCACCCAGATATTGAAGTTTCTGGGATTCACCAACAAGATTATGTAGCTTTTGGGAGTCACCACAATGATGATGAGGCTTCTGGGAGTCAACACAAAGATGATGAAGTTTCTGGAATCACAACCCCGATGATGAAACTTCTGGGAGTCTCCACCGCAATGATGATGAATCTTCTGAGAGTCCCCACCCCGAAGATCAATCTTCTGGGATTCAACACCCCGATGATGAAGCCTCTGGGAGTCACCAACCAGATGATGAAGCTTCTGGGATTCATCTCCCCAATGATGAAACTTCTAGGATTCACCACACCTATGATGAATATTCTGGGAGTCACCAAGGAGATGATGATGAAAATTCAGGGAGTCACCACCCTGATGATGAAGCTTCTTGGAGTCACAATGCCGATGATGATGAAGTTTTAGGAGTCATCCCCCCGATGATGATGATGCTTCTGGCAGACACCAAACCAATGATGATGGTTCTGTGAGTCACCACTCCAATGACAAAGTTTCTGGGAGTAACCACACCGATGATGAAGCTTCTGGGATTCACCACCCCGATTATGAAGCTTCTGGGAATCACCACCCTGATGATGAAATTTCTGGGAGTCGCTACCCCGATGATGAGGATTTTGGGAAGAACCACCCTGATCATGATTCTTCAGGGAGTCACCACATGGATGATGATGAATCTTCTGGGATTCACCAGCCTGATGATGATGAAGCTTCTGGAAGTCACCACCCCGATCATGATGAAGCTTCTGGGAGTCACCACCCCCATGATGATGAAGCTTCTGGGAGTCTCCACCCCGATGAAGATGAAGCTTCTGGGAGTCACAACCCCGATGATGAAGAAGCTTCTTGGAGTCATCACCGTGACGATGAAAATTATGTGAGTCATCACCCTGATGATGAAGGTGGTGGGATTCAAAACTCCGATGACAAAGCTTCTCAGAGTCACCACTAGGATGATGAAGTTTCTGGGATTCACCAATCCGATGATGAAGATTTTCAGAGTCACCACCCAAATGATGAAGCTTCTGGATGTCACCACAATGATGACGAAGCTTTTGAGAATCAACACCCCAAAGATGAAACTTCTGGGAGTCCCCACCGTGATGATGATGAAGTTTCTGATAGTCACCACACCGTTGATGAAGATTTCGGGATTCAAAACCTCGATGATGAAGCCGCTGGGATTCACCAACCCCATGATGAAGCTTCTGGGATGCAACACCCCGATGATGAAACTTCTAGGATTCAACAACTCGATGATGAATATTCTGGGAGTCACCACCGCGATGATGATGAAGATTCTGGGAGTCACCACTCTGATGATGATGAAGCTTCTGGGAGTCACCAACCCGATGATGATGAAGCTTCTGGGAGTCACCAACCTGATGATGAAGCTTCTGGGAGTCACCACCCCGATGATGAAGCTTCTGGGTGTCACCACCACGATGATGATGCTTCTGGCATTCACCAACCCGATGATGAAGCTTCTGGGAGTCACCACCCCGATGATGAAGCTTCTGGGAGTCACCACCACGATGATGATGCTTCTGGCATTCACCAACCCGATGATGAAGCTTCTGGGAATCACCACCCAGATTCTGATGAAGCTTCTGGGAGTCACCACTCTGACGATAATGAAGCTTCTGGGTGTCATCATTCAGATGACAAAGCTTCTGGGAGTAACCACTCTGATGATGAAGAAGCTTCTGGGAGTCATCACCGCAATGAACAAAATTATGGGAGTCAGCACCCTGATGATTAAAGTTCTGGGATTCAAAACACCGATGATGAAGTTTCTGGGAGTAACAACCCCGATGATGAAGATTCGGGGAGTCACCACCGCTATTATGAAGCTTCAGGGAATCACCACCCCGATGAAGCTTCTGGGAGTCTCCATCGCGATGATGATGAAGCTTCTGAGAGTCACCACCCTGATGATGAAGCCTCTGGGATTCACCACCCCGAGGATGAAGCCTCTGGGAGTCACCGATCTGATGAAGAAGCTTCTGGGATTCATCACCCCAATGATGAAAGTTCTAGGATTCAGCAATCCCATGATGAAGATTATGGGAGTCACCGCAGCATTGATGATGAAGATTCTGTGAGTGTCCACCCCTATGATTATGAAGTTTCTGGGAGTCAACACCCCGATGATGATGAAGCTTCTGGGATTCACCCCCCAAATGATGGCAAAGCTTCTGGGAGACACCACCCAAGTGATAAAGGTTCTGTGACTCACCACTCCAATGACGAAGCTTCTGGGAGTCACCACCATGATGATGAGGCTTCTGGGTGTCCCCACACCGATGATGAAGCTTCTGGGATTCACCACCCTGATGACGAAGATTCTGGGATTTACCATCCTGATGATGAAGCTTCTGGGAGTCAACACACCGATGATCAAACTTCTGGGAGTCACCACCCCGATGATGATGTGTCTGGGAATCACGACCCCGATGATGAAACTTCTGGGAGTCACCACCCCGATGATGAAGATTTTGGGAAGCACCACTCTGATCATGATGCTTTTGGGAGTCACCACTATGATGAAGTTGAATCTTCTGGGAGTCACAACCCTGATGATGATGAAGCTTCTGGGGGTCACCATCCCAATGATGATGAAGATTCTGGGAGTCACCAACAGGATGATAATGAAGCTTCTGGGAATTACCACCCTGATGATGAACCTTCTGGAAGTAACCACCATGATGATGATGAAGCTTCTGGGAGTCACCAACCCGAAGATGAAGAATCTTCTGGGAGTCCAAACCCCCATGATGAAACTTCACAGAATCATCACTCCGATGATGAAGTTTCTGGGAATCACCACTGCAATGATGAAGTTTCTGGGATTCACCACCCAGATGATGAAGCATCTGGGAGTCACCAACCCAATGATGAAGCTTCTGGGATTCATCACCCCAATGATGAAACTTCTAGGATTCACCAATCCCATGATGAAGATTGTGGGAGTCACCACCACGATGATGACGAAGATTCTGGGAGTATCCACCCAGATGATGACGAAGTTTCTGGGAGTCAACGTCCTGATGATGATGAAGCTTCTAGGAGTCACCTCCCCAATGATGATAAAGCTTCTGAGAGACACCACACCAATGATGAAGGTTCAGTGAGTCACAACCCCAATGACGAAGCTTCTTGGAGTCACCACCCTGATGATGATGAAGCATCTGGGAGTCACGACCCCGATGATGAGGCTTCTGGGTGTCCCCACACTGATGATGAAGCTTCTGGGAGTCACCACCCTGATGATGAAGATTCTGGGACATACCATACCGATGATGAAGCTTCTGGTGGTCAACACATCGATGATGAAGATTCTGGGAGTCACCACCCTGGTGATGAAACTCCTGGGAATCACCACCCCAATGCTGAAGCTTCTGGGAGTCGACACCCTGATGATGAAGATTTTGGGAATGACCACCCTGACCATGATGCTTCTGGGAGTCACCACCCCAATGATGTATCTTCTGGGAGTCACCACGCCGATGATGACGAAGCTTCTGGGAGTCACCACCTCGATGATGATGAAGCTTCTCTGAGTCACCACCCTGTTGTTGAAGTTTCTGGGATTCACCAACGCGATGATGAAGCTTTTGGGTATCACCACACTGATGATGAGGCTTCTGGGAGTCACCACAACGATGATGAATTTTCTGGAATCACCACCCCGATGATGAAACTTCTGGGAGTCTCCACCGCGATGATGATGAATCTTCTGAGAGTCACCACCCCGAAGATGAAGCTTCTGGGATTCAATACCTCGATGAAGAAGCTTCTGGGACTCACCAACCCGATGATGAAGCTTCTGGGATTCATCTCCCCGATGATGAAACTTCTAGGATTCACCACCCCGATGATGAATATTCTGGGAGTCTCCAAAACGATGATGATGAAGTTTCTGGGAGTCGCCACCCTGATGATGATGAAGCTTCTTGGAGTCACAACCCCGATGATGATGAAGCTTTTAGGAGTCACCCCCAGATGATGATGAAGCTTCTGGGAGACACCACCCCAATGATGATGGTTTTGTGAGTCACCACTCCGATGACAAAGTTTCTGGGAGTAACCACCCTGATGATGAAGCTTCTGGGAGCCACTACCCCAATTATGAAGCTTCTGGGAATTACCACCACGATGACGAAATTTCTGGGAGTCACGACCCCAATGATGAAGATTTTAGGAAGCACCACGCTGATCATGATGCTTCTGGGAGTCACCACCTCGATGATGATGAATCTAGTGGGAGTCACCAGCCTGATGATGATGAAGCTTCCGGGAGTCACCACCCCGATTCTGATGAAGCTTCTGTGAGTCACTGTCCCGATGATGATGAAGCTTCTGGGAGTCACCACCCCCATGATGAAGCTTCAGTGAGTCACCACCCTGAGATGATGAAGCTTCTGCAGGTCACTACCCCGATCTTGAATCTTCTGGGAGTCACTGCCCCGATCATGAAACTTCTGGGAGTCACCACTCCAAAGATAATGAAGCTTCTGAGAGTCATCACCCCGATGACGAAGCTTCTGGGAGTCACCACCCTGATGATGAAGAAGCTGAAGAAGCTTCTGGCAGTCATCACTGCAATGATGAAAATTATGGGAATCAGCACCCTGATGATGAAGCTTCTGGGATTCAGAACACCGATGATGAAGTTTCTTGGAGTCAACATCCCAATGATTAATCTTCTGGGAGTCACCAGCGCTATTATGAAGCTTCTGGGAATCACCACCCCGATGATGAAGCTTCTGGGAGTCTCCATCGCGATGATGATGAAGCTTCTGAGAGTCACCACCCCAGTGATGAAGCCTCTGGGATTCACCACCCCGATGATGAAGCCTCTGGGAGTCACCAACCTCATGAAGAAGCTTCTGGGATTCATCACACCGATGATGAAATTTCTAGGATTCAGCAATCCCATAATGAAGATTATGGGAGTCAGCACAGTGTTGATGATGAAGATTCTGTGTGTCCACCCCTATGATTATGAAGTTTCTGGGAGTCAACACCCAGATGATGATGAAGCTTCTCGGATTCACCCCCCAAATGATGGCAAAGCTTCTGGGATACACCACCCCAGTGATAAAGGTTCTGTGAGTCACCACCCCAATGAAGAAACTTCGGGGAGTCACCACCACGATGATGAGACTTCTGGGCGTCCAATCACCTATGATGAAGCTTCTTGGAGTCAACACACTGATGATGAAATGTCTGGGAGTCACCAGCCCGATGATGAAGGGTCTGAGAATCACCACCCCGATGATGAAACTTCTGGGATTCACCACCCCGATGATGAAGATTTTGAGAAGCACCACCCTGATCATGATGCTTCTGGGAGTCACCACCATGATGATGTTGAAAATTCTGGGAGTCACAACCCCAATGATGATGAAGCTTCTGGGAGTAACCATCCCAATGAAGATGAAGATACTGGGAGTCACCAACACGATGATGATGAAGCTTCTGAGACTTACCTCCCCAATGGTGATGAATCTTCTGGGAGTCACCAACCCGAAGATTAAGAAGCTTCTGGGAGTCCAAACGCTGATGATGAAACTTGTCAAAATCATCACCCCAATGATGAAGTTTCTGGGAATCACCACTGCGATAACGAAGCTTCTGGGATTCACCACCCCCATGATGAATGGTCTGGGAGTCACCACCCCGATGATGAAGCTTCTGGGATACATCACCCCGATGATGAAACTTCTAGGATTCACCAATCCCATGATGAAGATTGTAGGAGTCACCACCAAGATGATGATGAAGATTCTGGCAGTATCCACCAGATGATGATGAAGTTTCTGGGGTCAACGCCCTGATGATGATGAAGCATGTAGGAGTCACCTCCCCAAAGGTGAGGAAGCTTCTGGGAGACACGACAATGATGAAGGTTCTGTGAGCCACCACCCCAATAATGAAGCTTCTGTTAGTCACCACCCTGATGATGATGAAGCTTCTGGGAGTCACGACCCTGATGATGAGGCTTCTGGGAGTCCCCAAACCGATGATGAAGCTTCTGGGAGTCATCAACCCAATGATGAAGATTCTGTGATTCGCCACCCCAATGATGAAGCTTCTGGTGGTCCACACATCAATGATGAAGATTCTAGGAGTCACCACCCCAATGATGAGGCTTCTGGGATTCACCACCCCGATGATGAAGCTTCTGGGAGTCGACACCCTGATGATGAAGATTTTGGGAATCACCACCCTGATCGTGATGCTTCTGGGAGTCACCACCCCGATGATGATGAATCTTCTGGGAGTCACCACCCCGATGATGACGAAGCTTCTGGGAGTCATCACCCTGATGGTGATGAAGCTTCTCGGAGTCACCACCTGGATGTTGAATTTTCTGGGATTCACCAACGCAATGATGAAGCTTTTGGGAATCACCACACTGATGATGAGGCTTCTGGGAGTCACCACAACAATGATGAAGTTTCTGGAATCACCACCACGATGATGAAACTTCTGGGAGTCTCCACCGCGATGATGATGAAGCTTCTGAGAGTCACCACCCCGAAGATGAAGCTTCTGGGATTCAACACCTCGATGATGAAGCTTCTGGGAGTCACCAACCCGATGATGAACCTTCTGGGATTCATCACCCCGATGATGAAACTTCTAGGATTCACCACACTGGTGAGGAATAATCTGGGAGTCTCCAACGCGATGATGATGAATATTCTGGGAGTCACCACCCTGATGATGATGAAGCTTCTGGGAGACACCAACCCAATGATGATGGTTCTGTGAGTCACGACTCTGATGACAAAGTTTCTGGGAGTCACCACCCTGTTGATGAAGCTTCTGGGAGGCACCACACTGATTCTGATGAAGCTTCTGGGAGTCACCACCCCAACGATAATGAAGCTTCTGGGAGACATAACCCCGATGAGTAAGCTTCTGGGAGTCTCCATCGCGATTATGATGAAGCTTCTGAGAGTCACCACCCCAATGATGTAGCTTCTGGGAGACATAACCCCGATGAGTAAGCTTCTGGGAGTCTCCATCGCGATTATGATGAAGCTTCTGAGAGTCACCACCCCAATGATGAAGGCTCTGGGATTCACCACCCCGATGATGAAGCATCTGGGAGTCACCAATCTGATGAAGAAGATTCTGGGATTCATCACCCTGATGATGAAAGTTCTAGGATTCAGCAGTCCCAAGATGAAGATTATGGGAGTCACCATCACATTGATGATGAAGATTCTGTGAGAGTCCACCCCTATTATTATGAAGTTTCTGGGAGTCAACACCCCGATGATGATGAAGCTTCTAAGAGTCACCCCCGAAATGATGGCAAAGCTTCTGGGAGACACCACCCCAGTGATAAAGGTTCTGTGAGTCACCACCCCGATGACGAAGCTTCTTGGAGTCACCACCCCGATGATGAGGCTTCTGGGCATCCCAAAACCGATGATGAAGCTTCCTGGAGTCACCACCCTGATGATGAAGATTCTGGGAGTCAACACACCGATGATGAAACTTCTGGGAGTCACCACCCCAATAATGAAGCGTCTGGGAATCACCTTCACTATGATGAATCTTCTGGGAGTCACCACCCCGGTGATGAAGATTTTGGGAAGCACCACCCTGATCATGATGCTTCTGGGAGTCACCACCACGAAGATGTTGATACTTCTGGGAATCACTACCCCGATGATGACGAAGATTCTGGGAGTCACCATCCCAATGATGATGAAGCTTCTGGAAGTCATCAACAAGATGATGATGAAGCTTCTGGGAGTTACCACCTCGATGATGATGAAGCTTCTGGGAATAACCACCGTGATGATGATGAAACTACTGGCAGTCACCAACCCGAAGATGAAGAAGCTTCTGAGAGTCCAAACCCTGATGATTAAACTTCTCGGAATCATCACCCCGATAATGAAGTTTCTGAGAGTCACCACTGCAATGGTGATGCTTCTGGGATTCACCACCCTGATGATGAAGCATCTGGGAGTCACCAACCCGATGATGAAGCTTCTGGGAATCACCACCTCAGTGATAAATCTTATTTGAGTCATGACTCAGATGATGATGAAGCCTCTGGGAGTCACTACCCCGATGATGATGAAGTTTCTGGGAGTCACTAACCCGATGTTGAAACTTCTGGTAGTAACTACCCGATGATGAAGCTTTTGGGAGTCACCACCCAGATGATGATGAAGCTTCTGGGAGTCACCACCCTGACGAAGATGAAGCTTCTGGGAGTCACCACCCTGATGATGAAGAAGCTTCTGGGAGTCATCACCGCGATGATGAAAATTATGGGAGTCATTACCCTGATGGTGAAGGTTCTGGAATTCAAAACAATGATGATGAAGCTTCTCGGAGTCACCACCAAGTTGATGAAGTTCCTGGGATTCACCAACCTGATGATGAAGCTTTTGGGAGTCACCACCCCACTGATGAAGCTTCTGGGTGTCACCACAACGATGATGAAGCTTCGGGGAATCACCACCCCGATGATGAAATTTCTGGGAGTCTCCACTGCCATCATGATGAAGCTTCTGAGAGTCACCACCCTGATGATGAAGCTTCTGGGATTCAACACCCCGATGATGAAGCCTCTGAGAGTCACCAACCCAATGATGAAGCTTCTGGGATTCATCACCCCGATGATGAAACCGCTAGGATTCACCAACCCGATGATGAATATTCTGGGAGTCACCACCACGATGATAATGAAGATTCTGGGAGTCATCACCCCGATGATGATAAAGCTTCTGGGAGTCACCACCCCGATGATGATAAAGCTTTTAGGAGTCACCCACACGTTGATGATGATGATGATTCTGGGAGACACCACCCCAATGACGAAGGTTCTGTGAGTCACCACTCCGATGAAGAAGCATCTGGGAGACACCACCCCGATGATGATGAAGCTTCTGGGAGTCACTACCACGATTATGAGGACTCTGGGATTCACCGCCCTGATGATGAAGCTGCTGGGAGTCAAAACCCTGATGATAAAGCTTCTGAGAGACACCAACCCGATGATGAAGATTCTGGGAGTCACCAGCACGATGACGAACCTTCTGGGAGTCACCATCCTGATGATGAAGAAGCTTCTGAGAGTCATCACCACGATGATGAAAATTATTGGAGTCATTACCCTGATGGTGAAGGTTCTGGAATTCAAAACACTGATGATGAAGCTTCTCGGAGTCACCACCAGGATGATGAAGTTTCTGGGATTCAACAAACAGATGATGAAGCTTTTGGGAGTCACCACCCCAATGATGAAGCTTCTGGGTGTCACCACAACGATGATGAAGCTTCGGGGAATCACCACCCCGATGATGAAACTTCTGGTAGTCTCCACCACCATGATGATGAAGCTTCTGAGAGTCAACACCCCGAAGATGAAGCTTCTGGGATTCACCACCCCGATGATGAAGATTCTGGGAATGAACACCCGGATGATGAAACTTCTGGGATTCGCCACCACGATGATGAAGATTTTGGGAAGGACGACGATGATGATGATGCTTCTGGGAGTCACCATCAGGATGATGATGAATCTTCTGGGAGTCAATACCCCGATGATGATGACGCTTCTGGGAGTCACCATGGCGATGATGATGAAGCTTGTGGGAGTCACCACCCTGATGATGACGAAGCTTCTGGAGGTCACCACCCCAATGATGACGAAGATTCTGGGAGTCCCCAACCCGAGGAGGAACTTTCTGGGAATCACAACCCCAGTGATTAAGCTTCTGGGAGTCACAACCCCGATGATGAAGCTTGTGGGATTCACCACCACAATGAAGAAGCTTCTGGGTATCACCACAACGATGATGAAGATTCTGGGAATCACCACCACAATGATTAAGCTTCTGGGAAACACCACCCTGATGATGAAGTTTCAGGAATTCACCACTCCAATGATGAAGCTTCTGGGAATCAATAACCCAATGATGAACCCTCTGGGAATCACCACCCTGATTATCAAGCTTCTAGGAGTCACCATCCCGATAATGAAGTTTTGGTAGTCACCACACCGATGACGAGGATGCTGGGGCTCACCACCCCACTGAAGATGAAGCTTCTGCTAGTCACCTCCTTGATGATGATAAAGCTTCAGGGAGTCACCACCCCAATGAAGAAGCTTCTGGGAGTCACCACCCCGATGATGAAGCTTCTGAGAGGCACCACCATGATGATGATAATTCTGGGAGTCACCACCCGGATGATGAAGCTTCTGGTAATCATCAAACTGATGATGAAGACTCTGGGATTCACCACTATGATGAGGAAGCTTCTGGGAGTCACCAACCTGTTGATGAAGCTTCTGGGATTCACCACCTCGGTGATTATGAAGCTTCTGGAGTCACCACTCCTTGATGAATCTTCTGTGACTCACCACCGCCATGATGAATCTTCTAGGAGTCACATCCCCGATGATGAAGCTTCTGGGAAACACCACCCCGATGATGAAGCTTCTGGGAGTCACCACCCTGATGATGAATCTTCTGGGATTCAACACCCCGATGATGAAGCTTCTGGGAATCACCAACCGGATGTTGAAGCCTACGGGAGTCACCACCCTGATGATGAAGCTTCTGGTAGTCACAATGACGATGATGAATCTTCAGGTAATCACCACCCCGATGATGAAGCTGCTGGTTTTCACCACCACGATGATGAGGAAGTTTCTGGGAATCACCACCCCGATGATAGTAAAGCTTCTGGGAGTCACCACCCTGATGATAAAGCTTCTGGGAGTCACCTCCCTGATGATAAAACTTCTGAGAATCAACAACCTGATAATGAAGTTTCTGGGAGTCACCACCCCGATGATGAAGCTTCTGGGAGTCACCACCCCAATGATGAAGCTTCTGAGACTCACCACCGCGATGATAAAGTTTCTGGGATTCACCACCCGGATGATGAAGCTTCTGGGAATCATGAACCCGATGATGAAGCCTCTGGGAGACACCACTAGGATGATGAAGCTTCTGGGAATCACCACCCCAATGATGAAAATTCTCGGAGTCACCACCCTGATGATGAAACTTCTTGGATCCAAAACCCTGATGATGAAGCTTCTCGGAACAACCACCCCAATGATGAAGTTTCTGAGAGTCACCACCACGATGATGAAACTTCTGAGAGTCACCACCTCGATGATGTAGCTTCTGGGAATCAACAAACCGATGATGAAGCCTCTTGGAGTAAACAACCCAATGACGAAGCTGCTGGGATTCATCACCCCAATGAAGAAACTTCTGGGATTCACTACCCCAATGATAAAGATTCTGGGAGTCACCACCACGGTGATGATGAAGCTTCTGTGAACCACCACCCTGATGATGAGAAGCTTCTGAGATTCAATGTCCCAATGATGATGAAGCTTCTGTGAGTCACAACCCCAATGATGAAGCTTCTGTGATTCACCAGCCAGATGATGAAGCATCTGGGAGTCACCAACCCGATGATGAAGCTTCTGGGATTCAACACACCGATGATGAAGCTTCTGGGATTCACCATCCGATGATGAAGATTCTGGGAGTCACCACTGCGGTGATGATGTAGCTTCTGGGAGCCACCACCCGATGATGATGAAGCTTCTGGGACTCAACACAACGATGATGAAGCTTCTATGAGTCACCGCACCGATAAAGAAGATTCTGGGAGTCACTATCCTGATGATGATGAAGCTTCTGGGAGTCACCACCCCAATGATAAGGCTTCTGTGAGTACCCACCCCGATGATGAAGCTTCTGTGATTCACCACCCCAATGATGAAGATTCTGGGATTCAGCATCCCGATGATAAGCTTCTGGGATTCAAAATCCCGATGATGAAGCTTCTGGGAGTCAATACCCAGATGATGAAGCTTCTGGGAATAAACACCCCAATGATGAAATTTCTGGGAGTCGACACTTGGATCAAGAAGATTTTGAGAAGCACCACCCCGATGATGATGCTTCTGGGAGTCACCTCCCTGATGATGAAGAATCTTCTGGGAGTCACCACCCCGATTATGAATCTTCTGAGAATCACCACCCGAGGATGAAGTTTCTGGTAGTCAACACCCCGATGGTGAAGCTTCTGGGAGTCACCAACCCGATAATGAAGCTTCTGGGAATCACCATCCAGATGAGGAAGCCTCTGGGAGTCACCACGCCAATGATGAAGCTTCTGGGAGTCTCCACCCCGATGATGAACTTCTGGGAGTAACCACCCCGATGATGATGAAGCTTCTGGCAGTCTCCCTCTCGAAGATGATGAAACTTCTGGGAGTCAACACACCAATGATGATGAAGTTACTGGGAGTCACCACCTAGATGATGATGAAACTTCTCGGAGTCAACACACTGATTATGAAGTTTCTGGTAGTCACTCCCATGATGATTATGAGGCTTCTGTGAGTCCCCACCCAGATGATGAATCCTCTGGGAGTCACCACCCCGATGATGAAGTTTCTTTGTGACATCATCCCGATGATGAAGCTTCTGGGAATCACAACCCCAATGATGAAGCTTCTGGGAGTCACCACCCCGATGATAATGAAGTTTCTGGGAGTCACCATCCCGATGACAATGAAGCCTCTGGGAGTCAGCACCCCAATGATAAAACTTCTGGGAGTGACCACCCCGATGATGAAGCTTCTGGGAATCACCAACCTGATGATGAAGCCTCTGGGAATCACCACCCCGATTATGAAGCTTCTGAGAGTCACCACCCAGATGATGAATCTTCTGTGATTCACCACTGCCATGATGAATCTTCTGGGAGTCACATCCCCGATGATGAAGCTTCTGCGAAAAACCACCCCATTGATGAAACTTCTGGGAGCCACCACCCTGATGATGAATCTTCTGGGATTGAACACCCCGATGAAGCTTCTGGGAATCACCAACCCGATGTTGAAGCCTCAGGGAGTGACCACCCCAATGATGAAGCTTCTGGTAGTCACCACCCTGATGATGAATCTTCAGGTAATCACCACCCCAATGATGAAGCTGCTGGTATTCACCACCCTGATGATAATGAATTTTCTGGCAATCACCACCCTGATGATAATAAAGCTTCTGGGAGTCACCACCCAGATGATGAAGCTTCTGGGAGTCACCACCCTGATGATGAAACTTTGGAGAATCAACAGCCTGATGATGAAGTTTCTGGAAGTGACCACCCTGATGATGAAGCTTCTGGTTGTCACCACACCTATTTTGAAGCTTCTGGGAATCACCACCCCGATGATGAAGCTTCTGAGACTTACCACCGTGATGATAAAGTTTCTGGGATTCACCACCCCGATGATGAAGATTCTGGGAATCACCAACCCGTTGATGAAGCCTCTGCGAGACACCACTAGGATCATGAAGTTTCTGGGATTCACCACCCCGATGATGAAAATTCTGGGAGTCTCCACCCTGGTGATGAAACCTCTTGGATGCAAAACCCCGATGATGAAGCTTCTCGGAGTCACCACCCCGATGATGAAGTTTCTGAGAGTCACCACCATGATGATGATGAAACTTCTGAGAGCCACCAACCCAATGATGTAGCTTCTGGGATTCAACAACTCGATGATGAAGCCTCTGGGAGTCAACAACCCGATGATGAAGCTTCTGGGATTCATCACCCCGATGATGAAGCTTCTGGGATTCACCAACCCAATGATGAAGATTCTGGGAGTCACCACCCCGATGATGGTGAAGCTTCTGGGAGTCAACACAACGATGATGAATCTTCTATGAGTCACTGCCCTGATAACGAAGACTCTGAGAGTCACCACCCAGATGATGATGAAGCTTCTGGGAGTCACCAACCCGATGATAAATCTTCTGGGAGTCCCCACCCCAATGATGAAACTTCTGGGATTTGACATCCTGATGATGAAGATTCAGGGATTCACCATCTCGATGATGAAGACTCTGGGAGTCAAAATCCCAATGATGAAGATTCTGGCAGTCACTACTCAGATGATGAAGCTTCTGGGATTCAACACCCCGATGATGAAATTTCTGGGAGTCGCCACCCCGATCATGAAGATTTTGGGAAGCACCACTCTGATGATGATGCTTCTGGGAGTCACCACCCCAATGATGATTAATATTCTGGGAGTCAACACCCCGATTATGAAGCTTCTGCGAATCACCATCCCAATGATGAAGCTTTTGAGATTCAACACTCCGATGATGATGAAGCTTCTGAGAGGCATAACACCGCTGATCAAGCTTCTGGGACTCACCAGCCAGATGATGAAGCCTCTGGGAGTCACCAACCCAATGATGAAGCTTCTGGGGTTCATCACAGAGATGATGAAACTTCTGGGATTCACCAGCTCGATGATGAAGATTCTGGTAGTCACTACCGCGGTGATGACATTGCTTCTGGGAGACACCACCTTGATGATAATGAAGCTTCTGGGAATCACCACCCCATGATGATAAAGCTTCTGGGAGTCACCACCCTGATGATGATGAAGCTTCTGGGAATCATCATCCCAATGATGAAGTTTCAGCGAGTCACCACCCAGATGATGAAGCTTCTGTGAATCCCCATCCCGATGATGAAGATTCTGGGAGTCACCAACGTGATGATGAAGCTTATGGAAGTCACCAACCTGATGATGATGGAGCTTCTGGAAGTGACAATCCTGATGATGATGAACCTTCTTGGAGTCACCACCCCAATGATGCAACTACTGGGAATCACCACCATGATGATGAAACTTCTGGGAGTCATCACGTCAATGATGAAACATCTGGGAGTCACCACACTGATGATGAGGATTCTGGGATTCACCACCCCAATGATGAAGCTTCTAGGAGTCACCAAAACTATGATGAAGCTTCTGGGAATCACCAGCCCGATGATGAAGCTTCAGGAATTCACCTCTCCAATGATGATGAAGCTTCTGAAATTCACCACTGCCATGATGAAGCTTCTGGGAGTTATGACCCTGATGATGAAGCTTCTAGGAATCACCACCCCTATGATGATGAAGCTTCTGGGAGTCACCATGCCGATGAAAATGAATCTTCTGGGAGTCACAACCACGATGATGATGAAGCTTTTGGGAGTCACCACCGCGATGATGAAGCTTCTGAGAGTCTCCACCTCGAAGATGATGAAGCTTCAGGGAGTCAAAACACTGATGAAGAAGCTTCTGGGAGTCACCACCACGATGATGAAACTTCTGGGAATCACCACCCTGATGATGACACTTCTGGGATTCACCCCCCCGATGATGAATGTTTTGGGAGCACCACCCCGATCATGATGCTTCTGGGAGTCACCACCCGGATGATGATGAATCTTCTAGGCGTCACCACCCCGATGATGATGAAGCTTCTGGGATTCACCAACCTGAAGATGAAGCTTCTGGGAGTCACCATACCTATGACGATGATGCTTCTGGGAGTCACCACCCCGATGATGATGAATCCTGTGGGAGTCACCACCCCAAAGATGATGAAGCTTCTGGGAGTCATAACCCTGATGATGATACTTCTCAGAGTCACCAACCAGACGATGAAATTTCTGGGAATCAACACCCCAATGATGAAGCTTCTGGGAGTCACAACACCAATGATGAAGCTTCCAGGAGTCAACACCCTGATGATGAAGATTCTGGGATTCACCACAACGATGATAAATCTCCTGGGAATCACCAGCCCAATGATGAATCCTCAGGAACTCACTACCCTGATGATGATGAATCTTCTGGGAGTCACCAAACTGGTGATCATGAAGCTTCTGGGAGTCACCACCCGAAGATCATGAAGCTTCTTGGAGTCAACACCCCGATGATAAAGCTTCTCAGAGTCACAACCCCGATGATGAAGTTTCTGGGAATCACAACCCCAATGATGAAGCTTCTTGGAGTCCCCACCTCAATGATGAATCTTCTGGGAGTCACCACAACAATGATGAAACTTCTGGGAATGACCACCCCGTTGATGAACCTTCAGGGAGCCACCACCCTGATGATGATGAACTTCTGACTGTCACCACCCCAATGATGAAGCTTCTGGGATTCACCACTGCAATGATGAAGATTCTGGGAATCACCACCCCAATGATGAAATTCTGGGAATTACCACTTCAATGATGAAGCATCTGGGAGTCACCATCCCGATGATGATGAAACTTCTGGGAGTCCCCATCCCGATGACGAAGATTTGGGGAGTCACAACCCTGATGTCGATAGAGCTTCTGGGAGTCACTACCCTGATAATGAATCTTAAGGGAGTCACTACCCCGATCATGAAAATTCTGGGAGTCACCACCCCGATGATTAAGGTTCTGGGTGTCACCACCCCGATGATGAAGCTTCTGGGAGTCACCACCCCAATGATGTAGCTTCTTGGATTCACCAACCCAATGATGAAGCTTCTGGGAGTCGCCACACCGATGATGACAAAGCTACTGGGAGTCACCACCCCAATGACGAAGCCTCTGGGAGTCACCACCCTGATGGTGAAGAAGCTTCTGGGAGTCATCACCGTGAAGATGAAAATTATGGGAGTCACCACCCTGATGAAGAAGCTTCTGGGATTCCTAACCCCGATGATGAAGCTTCTGGGATTCACCAGGCCAATGATGAAACTTCTGGGAGTCACCACAACGATGATGAAACTTCAGTGAATCACAACCACGATGATGAAGCTCCTGGGATTCACCACCATGATGATGATGAAGCTTCTCAAAGTCACCACTCTGATGATGAAGCTTCTGGAATTCACCACACTGAAGATGAAGCCTCTGGGAGTCACCAACCCGATGATGAAGCTTCTGGGATTCGTTTCCCAATGATGAAACTTCTGCTATTCACCATCCCAATGATGATGAAGCTTCTGGTAGTCATCACCCCGATGATGAGGCTTCTGGGAGTAACATCCCCGATGATGATGAATCTTCTGGGAGTCACCACCCTGATGATGAGGCTTCTGGGAGTCGCCACACCAATGATGAATCTTCTGGGAATCACCACCCCGATGATGAAGATTGTGGGATTCACCATCCCTATGATGAAGCTTCTGGGAGTCAACACCCCAATGAGGAAGCTTCTGAGAGTCACCATCTGATGATGAAGCTCCTGGGAATCACCACCCTGATGATGAAACTTCTGGGAGTCGCCACCCCATTGATGGAGATTTTGGGAAGCACCACCCTGCTGATGATACTTATGGGAGTCACCACACCGATGATGATGAATCTTCTGGGAGTCAACACCCCGATAATGATGAAGCTTCCAGGAGTCACCACCCCTGTGATAATAAAGCTTCAGGGAGTCGCCACCCTGATGATGATGAAGCTTCTGAGAGTCACCACCCCGATGATGAACCTTCTTGGATTCACCACCGCCATGATGAAGCTTCTGGGAGTCACCACCCCGATGATGAAACTTCTGAGAATCACCACCCCAATGATGAAGTTTCTGGGAGTCACCATCCAATTGATAAAGCTTCTGGGAGTCACCATTCCAACCTTGAAGCTTCTGGGAATCACCACCCCGATGATGAATCTTCTGAGAATCACCACTCCAATGATGAAGCTTCTGGGAGTCACCACCTGATGATGAAGCCTCTGGGAATCACCACCCCAATGATGAAACTTCTGTGAGTCAGCACCCTGAAGATGGAGATTTTGGGAAGAACCACCCAGCTGATGATACTTCTGCATGTCACCACCCCAACGATGAATCTTCTGGGAGTCACCACCCCAATGATAATGAAGCTTCTGTGAGATAGCACCCCTATGATGATAAAGTTTCTGGGAGTCACCACCCAGATGATGATGAAGCTTCTGGGATTCACCACCTCAATGATGATGAAACTTCTGGGAGTCACCTCGACGATGATGATGAAGCTTCTGTGAGTCACCACCCCAATGATGATGAAGAATCTGGGATCCCACCCTGACAATGTTGAAGCTTCTTTTAGACACCAACCCATTAAGAAGTTTCTGTGAGTCACCACCTTGATGACGAAATTTCTGGAAGTCATCACCCCGATGATGATGAAGATACTGTGAGTCAACATCCCGATGATGAGGCTTCTGGGAGTCCCCAAACCGATGATGAAGCTTCTGGGAGTCACCACCCCGATGATGAAGATTGTGGGATTCACCATCCCGATGATGAAGCTTCTGGGAGTCAACACCCCGATGATGAAGCTTCTGGGAGTCACCATCCGATGATGAAGCTTCTGGAAATCACCACACCAATGATGAAATTTCTGGGAGTCGCCACCCCATGATGGAGATTTTGGGAAGCACCACCCCACTGATGATACCTATGGGAGTCACCAACCTGATGATGATTAATCTTCTGGGAGTCACCACCCCGATAATGATGAAGCTTCTGGGAGTCACCACCCCAATGAGGATGAAGCTTCATGGAGTCACCACCCCGATGATGATGAAGCTTCTGAGAGTCATCAACCCAATGATGAAACTTCTGGAATTCACCGCCAGCATGATGAAGCCTTCTGGGAGTCACAACCCCTATTATCAAACTTCTCAGAATAACCACCACTATGATGAAGTTTCTGGGATTCACAACCCCAATGATGAAGCTTCTGGGAGTCACCACCCCAATGTTGAAGCTTCTGGGAATCACCACCCCGATGATGAAGCTTCTGACAATCACCAAACCGATGATGAAGCTTCTGGGAAACACCACCCCAATGATGAATCTTCTGGGAGTCACCACCAAAATGATGGAGATTTTGGGAAGCACCTCCCTGCTGACGATACTTCTGGGTGTCACCACCACGATGATGATGAATCCTCTGGGAGTCACCAACCCTATGATGATAAAGCTTCTGGGAGTCACCACCTGGATGATGATGAAGCTTCTGGGATTCACCACCCTGATGATGATGAAGATTCTGGGATTCACCACCCCGATGATGAAGTTTCTGGGAGTCACCACCCTGATGATGAAGATTCTGGGAGTCACCACGCCGATGATGGAGAATCTTCTAGGAGTCTCCCTCTCGAAGATGATGAAGCTTCTGGGAGTCAAAACCCCTATGATGAAGATTCTTAGAGTCACCACCAAGACGAGGAAGTTACTGGGAATCACCACCCTGATGATGAAGCTTCTGGGAGTCACCAAAATGATGATGAAGCTTCTGGCAACCACCACCCCGATGAAGAAGCTTCTGGGAATCACCATCCAGATGATGAGGCTTCTGGGAGTCACCAAAACGATGATGAAGCTTCTGGGAATCAACACCCCTATGATGAAGCTTCAGGGATTCACCTCCCCGAATATGAAGAAGCTTCTGGGAGTCACCACTGCAATAATGAAGCTTCTGGCTTTCACCAACGCCATGATGAAGCTTCTGGGAGTCACAACCCCTATGATGATGAAGCTTCTGGGAGTCACCAAGCCAACAGTAAGGAAGCTTCTGGGAGTCACCACACCGATGATGAAGAAGCTTCTGGGAGTCACCACCCAGATGATGATGAAGCTTGTGGGAGTCTCCACCTTGAATATGATGAAGCTTCTGGGAGTCAAAACCCTGACGATGAAACTTCTGGAAGTCATCACCCCGATGATGAAGCTTCTGGGAATCACCACCCCGATGATGAAACTTCTGGGTTTCCCACCCTGATGATGAAGATTTTGGGAGCACCACCCCGATCATGATGCTTCTGGGGGTCACCACCACGATGATGATGAAGTTTCTGGGAGTCACCACCCTGATGATGATGAAGCTTCTGGGTGTCACCACCCTGATGATGAAGCTTCTGGGAGACACCACCTCGAAAATGATGAAGCTTCTGGGAGTCACCACTCCTATGACGATGAAGATTCTGGGAGTCAGCACCCTGATGATGATGAAGCTTCTGGGAGTCAAAACCCCGAAAATGAAACTTCTTGGAGTAATCACCTAGATGATGAAGTTTCTGGGAATCACCACCCCAATGATGAAGCTTCTGGGAGTCACCACCCCGATGATGAAGCTTCTGGGAATCAGCACCCCGATGATGAGTCTTCTAGGAGTCACCAAAACGATGATGAAGCTTCTGGGAATCACCACCCCTATGATGAAGCTTCAAGGATTCACCTCCCTGATGATGAAGAAGCTTCTGGGAGTCACCACCCGTATGATAATGAATCTTCTGGGAGTCACCATGCCGACGATAACGAAGCTTCTGGGAGTCACCACCCAGATGATGATGAAGCTTCTGGGAGTCTCCACCTCTAATATGATGAAGCTTCTGGGAGTCAAAACCCTGATGATGAAACTTCTGGAAGTCATCACCCCGATGATGAAGCTTCTGGGAATCACCACCCCGATGATGAAACTTCTGGGATTCGCCACCCCGATGATGAAGATTTTGGGAGCACCACCCCGACCATGATGCTTCTGGGAGTCACCACCCCGATGATGATGAAGTGTCAGGGAGTCACCACCCCGATGATGATGAAGATTCTGGGCGTCACCACTCCTATGATGATGAAGCTTCTGGGAGTCACCACCCCAAAAGATGATGAAGCTTCTGGGAGTCATAACCCCAATAATGATGCTTCTCACAGTCACCACCCAGGTGATGAAATTTCTGGGAATCACCACCCGGATGATGAAGCTTCTGGGAGTCACCACCCTGATGATGAAGCTTCTGGGAGTCACCACCCCGATGATGAAGCTTCTGGGAGTCAACACCCTGATGTTGATGAAGCTTCTGGGAGTCACCACAACGATGATGAGTATCCTGAGAATCACCACCCCGATGATGAGTATTCAGGGAGTCACCACCCTGATGATGGACATTGTGGGAAACACCAACCCATAATGACACATCTGGGTGTCACCACCCCGATGATGATGAAGCTTATGGGAGACACCACCACTATGATGATGAAGCTTCTGGGAGTCACCGCTACGATTATGATGAACCTTCTGGGATTCACCAACATGATGATTACGTAGCTTCTGGGAGTCACCACCCTGATGATGATGAAGTCTCTGGGCGTCTCCATCTAGAAGATGATGAGGCTTCTGGGAGTCATAACCCTGTTAATGAAACTTCTCAGAGTCACCAACCAGATGATGAAATTTCTGGGAATCACCATCCCAATGAGGAAGCTTCTGGGAGTCACCACCCTGATGAGGAAGCTTCTGTGATTCACCACAGCCATAAAGAAGTTTCTGGGAGTCAACACCCTGATGATGAAGCTTCTGACAGTCACCACCCCTGTGATGATGAAGCTTTGGGGAGTCACCACCCCGATGATAATAAAGCCCTGGGAGTCACCACCCCGATGATGATGAAGCTTCTGAGGGTCTCCACCTCGAAGATGATGAAGCTTCTGGGAGTCAAAACCCTGATGATGAAGCTTCTGGGAGTCATCACCCCGATGATGAAGCTTCTGGGAATCACCACCCCGATAATGAAACTTCTGGGATTTGCCACCCTGATGAAGATTTTGGCTGCACCACCCTGCTCATGATGCCTCTGGAAGTCACCACCCCAGTGATGATGAAGCTTCTGGGAGTCACCAACCCGATGATGATGAAGCTTCTGGGAGTCACCACCCCAAAGATGATGAGGCTTCTGAGAGTCAAAACGCCAACGATGAAGCTTCTCGGACTTACCAGGCGGATGATGAAGTTTCTATGAATCACCACCCCGATGATGAAGCTTCTGGAAGTCACTACCCCGACGATGAAGCTTCTGGGAGTCACCACAACGATGATGAAGATTCAGGGAATCACCACCTCGATGATGAAGTTTCAGGGAATCACCACCGTGATAATGATGACCCTTCTGAGAGTCACTGCCCCCATGATGAAGATTCTTGGATTCACCACCGCCATGGGGTAGCTTCTGGGAGTCACCACCCCAATGATGAAACATGAAAATCAACACCCCAATGATGAAGTTTCTGGGAGTCACCACCCCAATGATGAAGCTTCTGGGAGTCACTACCCCAGTGATAAAGCTTCTTGGAATCACCACCCTGATGATGAAGCTTCTGAGACTCACCACCCTGATGATTAAGCTTCTGGGAATCACCACCCCAATGATGAAGCTTCTGGGAATCACCAACCTGATGATGAAGTTTCTGAGAATCACCACCCCGATGATGATGCTTCTGGGAGTCACCTCCCGATGATGAAGCTTCTCGGAATCTCCATCAAGATGATGAATCTTCTGGGAGTCACCATCCCGATGATGAAGATTTTGGGAAGCACCACCCCACTAAATGATACTTCTGGGAGTCACCACACCGATGATGATGAATCTTCTGGGAGTTACCACCCCGATGATGAAGTTGATGGTAGTAACCACCACGATGACGATGAAGCATCTGGGAGTCACATCGCGAAGATGATAACGCTTCTGGGAGTCACCACCACGATGATGAAGCTTCAGGGAGTCACCACCCCAATGAGGAATCTTCTGAGAATCACAACTCAGATGATGATGCTTCTGGGAGTCACCACCCCGTTGATGAAGCTTCTGGGAGTACCAACCCGATAATGAAGCTTCTGGGAATCACCATCCCAATGATGAATCATTTGGGAGTCAACACCCCAATCATGAAGCTTCTTGGAGCCACCAACCTGATGATGAAGTTTCTCGGATTCGCCACCACGATGATAAATATCCTGGGAGTCACCACCCCCATGATAATGAAGTTTCTTGGAGTCACAACCCCGATGATGATGAAGCTTCTGGGAGTAACCACCCCGTTTATGAAGTTTCTGGGAGTCACCACCCTGATGAGATGAATCTTCAGTGAGTCACCACCCCTATCATGATGGGGCTTCTGGGAGTCCCCACCACGAAGATGAAGCCTCCGTGAGTCAACTCCACGATAATGAAGCTTCTTGGAATCACCACCCAGATGATGAAGATTCTTGGAGTCACCACCCCAATGATGATGAACCAACTGGGAGTCACCACCACGATGATGCATCTTCTGGGAGTCACTACCCTGATGATGATGAAGCTTCTGGGAATCACCACCCCATGATGATGAAGTTTCTGGGAGTCACCACTCCGATGATGATGATGAAGCTTCTGGGAGTCCTCATCCCGATGATGAAGATTCTGCGAGTCACCACCCGATGATGAAGCTTCTGTGAATCCACACCACGATGATGAAGATTCTGAGTCACCAACCTGATGATGAAGCTTATGGAAGTCATCAACCAGATGATGATGAAGCATCCGGGAGTCACAAACCCGATGATGATGAAGCTTCTTGGAGACACCACCCCATTGATGCAACTTCTGGGAGTCACCACCCCAATGATGAAACTTCTGGGAGTCACCACCCTGATGATGATGAAGCTTCTGGGAGTCACGACCCTGATGATGAAGCTTCTGGGAGTCATCACCCCTATGATGATGAAGCTTCTGGGAGTCACCAGGCCGATGATAATGAATCTTCTGGTAGTCATCACCCCGATGATGATGAAACTTTTGGGAGTCAACATCCCGATGATGATGAAGCTTCTGGGAGTCTCCACCTCGAAGATGATGAAGCTTCTGGGAGTCAAAACCCTGATGAAAAAGCTTCCGGGAGTCACCACTCCGATGATGAAACTTCTGGGAATCACCACCCCGATGATGAAACTTCTGGGATTCGCCACCCCGATGTTGAATATTTTGGGAGCACCACCCCGATCATGATGCTTCTGGGAGTGACCAACCCGATCATCATGCTTCTGGGCATCACCACCCGGATGATGATGAAGCTTCTGGGCGTCACCACCATGATGATGATGAATCTTTTGGGATTCACCACCCCAAAGATGATGAAGCTTCTGGTAGCCACCACACCTATGATGATGATGCTTCTGGGAGTCACCAAAACGATGATGATGAATCTTCTGGGAGTCACCACCCCAAAGATGATGAAGCCTCTAGGAGTCATAACCCCAATGATGATGCTTCTCAGAGTCACCACGCAGATGATGAAATTTCTGGAAATCAACACCCCAATGATGAAGCTTCTGGGAGTCACCACCCCAATGAAGAAGCTTCTAGGAGTCAACACCCCGATGATGAAGATTCTGGGAGTCACCACAACAATAATGAATCTCCTGGGAATCACCACTTCGATGATGAATCCTCAGGAAGTCACCACCCCGATGATGATGAAGCATCTGGGAGACTGCACCCCTATGATGATAAAGCTACTGGGAGTCACCACCGGGATGATGATGAAGCTTCTGGGATTCACCACCCCGATGAGATGAAGATTCTGGGAGTCACCAACCCGATGACGATGAAATTTCTGGGAGTTGCCACCCCAATGTTGAAGCTTCTGGGAGTCACCACCCTAATGACGATGAAGCTTCTGGGGGTCATGTACCCAATGATAAAGCTTATAGGAGTCACTATCCCGATGATGAAAATTCTGGGAGTCACCACCCCGATGATTAAGGTTCTGGGTGTCACCACCCCGATGATGAAACTTCTGGGAGTCACCACCACTATGATGTAGCTTCTGGGATTCACCAACCCAATGATGAATTTTCTGGGAGTCACCACCCCAATGACGAAGCTTCTGGGAGTCACCACCCCGATGATGATGAATCTTCTGGGAGACTGCATCCCTATGATGATAAAGCTTCTGAGAGTCACCACCCGGATGATGATGAAGCTTCTGGGATTCACCACCCCGATGATGATGAAGCTTCTGGGAGTCACCACCCCGATGATGATGAAGCTTCTGGGGGACTGCATCTCTGAGATGATGAAGCTTCTGCAAGTCAAAATCCTGATGATGAAGCTTCTGAGAGTCACCACCTCAATGATGATGAAGCTTCTGGGAGTCAAAATCCTGATGATGAAGCTTCTCGGAGTCACCACCCAGATGAGGAAGTTACTGGGAATCAACACCCTGATGATTAAGTTCTGGGAGTCACCACCCCGATGATGAGGATACTGGGAATCACCACGCCGATGATGAAGCTTCAGGGCCTCACCTTCCCGATGATGAAGAAGCTTCTGAGAGTCACCACCCAGATAATGAAGCTTCTGGGATTCACCACCACCATGGTGAAGCTTCTCGGAGTCACCAACCTGATGATGAAGCTTCTGAGAGTCACCACCCCTATGATGATGAAGCTTCTGGGAATCACTAAACCGATGATAATGAAGATTCTGGGAGTCACCACACCGATGATGATGAAGTTTGGGAGTCACCACCTCCAGGATGATGAAGATTCTGGGAGTCTCCACCTCAAAGGTGATGAAGCTTCTGGGAGTCAAAACTCTGATGATGAAGCTTCTGGGAGTCACCACCGTGAAGATGAAGCTTCTAGGAATCATGACCCCGATGATGAAACTTCTGGGATTTGCCACCCCGATGATGAAGATTTTGGGAGCACCACCCCGATCATGATGCTTCTGGGAGTCACCACCACGATGAGGATGAAGCTTCTGGGCATCACCACACCGATGATGATGAAGATTCCCGGAGTCATCACCCCGAAGATGATGAAGCTTCTGGGAGTCACCATGCCTATGATGATAAAACTTCTGGGAGTCACCACCCCGATGACGATGAAGCTTCTGGGAGTCACCACCCGAAAGATGATGAAGTTTCTGGGAGTCATAAACCTGATGATGAAGCTTCTCAGAGTCACCACCCAGATGATGAAATTTCTGGGAATGACCACCCCGATGATGAAGCTTCTGGGAGTCACCACCCTGATGATGATGAAGTTTCTGGGAGTAACCACGTCAATGATGATGCAGCTTCTGGGAGTCACCACCCCATTGATGAAGCTTCTGGGAGTCACCAACCCGATGATGATGAAGCTTCTTTTAGACACCACCCAAATGATGAAGCTTCTGTGACTCACCACCTCGATGATGAAACTTCTGGGAGTCACCACCCCAATGATGATGAAGCTTCTGTGAGTAACCACCACGATGATGAGGCTTCTGGGATTCCCCACACTGATGATGAAGCTTCTAGGAGTCACCACCCCGATGATGAAGATTTCAGGATTCACCATCTAGATGATGAAGCTTCCGGGAGTCAACACCCCGATGATGAATCTTCTGGGAGTCACCATCTGATGATGAAGCTTCTGTGAATCACCACCCCAATGATAAAACTTCTCGGAGTAGCCACCCTGATGATGGAGACTTTGGGAAGCACCACCCCGCAGATGATACTTCTGGGAGTCACCACCCCAATGATGATGAAAGTTCTGGGAGTCACCACCCAGATAATGATGAAGCTTCTGTGAGTCACAAACCCTATGATGACGAAGATTACAAGGAGTCACCACCCTGATGATGATGAAGACTCTAAGAGTCATCACCCCTATGATGAAGCTTCTGGGATTCACCACCGCCATGATGAAGCTTCTGGGAGTCACTATCACGATGATGAAACTTCTGAGAATCAGCACCCTGATGATGCAGTTTCTGGGAGCCACCATCCCAATTAAGAAGCTTCAGGGGTCACCACCCCAATGTTGAAGCTTCTGGGAATAACCACCCTGATGATGAAGCTTCTGAGAATCACCAAACCTATGATGAAGCTTCTGGGAATCACCACCCCGATGATGAAACTTCTGGGAGTCACCACCACGATTATGGAGATTTGGGGAAGCACCACCCTGCTGATGATACTTCTGGGTGTCACCTCCCTGATGATGATGAATATTCTGGGAGTCACCACCCTGATGATGAGGAAGCTTCTGGGAGACACCACCACTGTGATGATAAAGCTTCTGGGAGTCACCACCCCGATGATAATGAAGCTTCTGGGATTCACCACCCCAATGATGATGAAGCTACTGGGAGTTTCCACCTGATGATGATGAAGCTTCTGGGAGTCTCCATCCCGAAGATTATGAAGCTTCTGGGAGTCAAAACCTGGATAATGAAACTTCTTGGAGTAACCACCCTAATGACGAAGTTTCTGGGAATCAACACCCCGATGATGAAGCTTCTGGGAGTCACCACCCAGATGATGAAGCTTCTGGGAATCACCACCACAATGATGAAGCTTCTGGGAGTCACCAAAACGATGATGAACCTTCTGGGAATCACCACCCCTATGATGAAGCTTCAGGGATTCACCTACCCGATGATGAAGAAGCTTCTGAGAGTCATCACCGCAATAATGAAGCTTCTGGCTTTCACCAATGCCATGATGAAGCTTCTGGGAGTCACCACCCCTATGATGATGAAGCTTCTGGGAGTCACCACGCCGATGATATGGAAGCCTCTGGAAGTCACCACACCAATGATGAAGAAGCTTCTGGGAGTCACCACCCAGATGATGATGAAGCTTGTGGGAGTCTCCACCTTGAATATGATGAAGCTTCTGGGAGTCAAAACAGTGATGATGAAACTTCTGGAAGTCATCACCCCGATGATGAAGCTTCTGGGAATCACCACCCCGATGATGAAACTTCTGGGTTTCCCACCCCAATGATGAAGATTTTGGGAGCACCACTCGATCATGATTCTTCTGCGAGTCAACAGCACGATGATGATGAAGCTTCATAGTGTCACCATCCCAATGATGAAGCTTCTGGGATACCACACCACCATGATGAAGCTTCTGGGAGTCAGCACCCCGAGGATGAAATTCTGGGAATCACCACCTCAATGATGAAGCTTCTGGGAGTCACCACCCCGATGATGTTGAAGCTTCAGGTAGTCACCATCCCAATGATGATGAAATTTCAGGCAGTCGCCACTCCGATGTTGAAGATTCTTGGAGTCACCACCCTAACGACGATGAAGCTTCTGGGAGTCATGAACCCGATGATGAAGCTTATGGAAGTCACTATCCCGATGATGAAATTTCTGGGAGTCACCACCCCAATGATTAAGGTTCTGGGTGTCACCAACCCGATGATGAAGCTTCTGGGAGTCACCACCCCTATCATGTAGCTTCAGGGATTCACCAACCCGATGATGAAGCTTCTGGGAGTCACCACACCAATGATGACGAAGCTACCGGGAGTCAGCACCCGACGATGATGAAGCTTCTTGGAGTCACCACCCCAATGACGAAGCTTCTGGGAGTCACCACCCTGATGATGAGGAACCTTTTGGGAGACATCACCGCGATGATGAAAATTATGGGAGTCACCACCCAGAGGATGAAGCTTCTGGGATTCATAACCCTGATGATGAAGCTTTTCAGAGTCACCACCCCAATGATGAAGCTTCTGGAATTCACCACACCAATGATGAAACCTCTGGGAATCACCACTTCAATGATGAAGCTTCTGGGAGTCACCACCCCAATGATGTAGCTTCTGGGATTCACCAACCCGATGAAGCTTCTGGGAGTCGCCACACCGATGATGACAAAGCTACTGTGGGTCACCACCCTACGATGATGAAGCTTCTTGGAGTCACCACATCAATGACGAAGGTCTGGGATTCACCACCCCAATGATGATGAAGCTTCTGGGAGACTGCATCCCAATGATGATAAAGCTTCTGGGAGTCACCACCTGGATGATGATGAAGCTTCTGGGATTCACCACCCCAATGATGATGAAGCTTCTGGGAGTCACCACCCCGATGATGATGAAGCTTCTGGGAGTCTCCATCTCTAAGATGATGTAGCTTCTGGGAGTTAAAATCCTGATGATGAAGTTTCTCGGAGTCACCACCCAGATGAGGAAGTTACTGGGAATCACCACCCTGATGATGAAGGTTCTGGGAGTCACCACCCAGATGATGAAGATTCTGGGAATCACCACCCTGATGATGAAGCTTCAGGGACTCACCTCCCCGATGATGAAGAAGCTTCTGTGAGTCACCACTCCAATAATGAAGATTCTGGGATTCACCACCACCATGATGAAGCTTCTGGGAGTCACCAACCTGATGATGAAGCTTCTGAGAGTCACCACCCCTATGATGATGAAGCTTCTGGGAATCACTAAACCAATGATAATGAAGCTTCTGGGGGACACCACACCGATGATGATGAAGTTTTGGGAGTCACCACTGCCGGGATGATGAAGCTTCTGGGATTCATAACTCTGATGGTGAAGCTTCTGGGAGTCACCAACCCGATGATGAAGCTTCTGGGAATCACAACCCCGAGGATGAAACTTCTGGGATTTGCCACCCTGATGATGATTTTGGGAGCACCACCTCGATCATGATGCTTCTGGAATTCACCACCCCAGTTATGATGAAGCTTCTGGGAGTCACCACCCCAAAGATGATGAAGCTTCTGGGCATCACCACCCCAATGATGATGAAGATTCCCAGAGTCATCACCCCGAAGATGATGAAGCTTCTGCGAGTCACCACGCCTATGATGACAAAACTTCTGGGAGTCAACACCCCGATGATGATGAAGCTTCTGGGAGTCACCACCTGAAAGATGATGAATGTTCTGGGAGTCATAACCCCAATGTTGAAACCCCTGAGAGTCCCCACCCAGATGATGAAATTTCTGGGAATCACCAACCCGATGATGAAACTTCTGGGAGTCACCACCCAGATGATGATGAAGTTTCTGGGAGTAACCACGTCAATGATGATACAGCTACTGGGAGTCACCACCCCGATGAAGAAGCTTCTGGGAGTCACCACCCCGAGGATGATGAAGCTTCTTTTAGACACCGCCCAAGTGATGAAGATTCTGTGACTCACCACCTCGATGACAAAACTTCTGGGAGTCACCACCCGATGATGATGAAGCTTCTGTGAGTCACCACCATGATGATGAGGATTCTTGGATTCCCCACAATGATGACGAAGGTTCTGGGAGTCAGCACTCCGATGATGAGGATTTTGGGATTCACCATCTAGATGATGAAGCTTCCGGGGGTCAACACCACGATCATGAATCTACTGGGAGTCACCATTCGATGATGAAGTTTCTGTAAATCAAAACCCCGATGATGAAACTTCTCGGAGTCGCCACCCCGATGATGGAGATGCTAGGAAGCACCACCTCGCGGATGATACTTCTGGAAGTCACCACTAAGATGATGATGAATGTTCTGGGAGTCACCACCCAGATAATGATGAATCTTCTGTGAGTCACAAACCCGATGATGACGAAGCTGCAGGGAGTCACCACCCCGATGATGATGAAGCCTCTGAGAGTCATCACCCCAATGATGAAGCTTCTGGGATTCAACATCGCCATGATGAAGCTTCTGGGAGTCACCATCACAATGATGAAACTTCTGAGAATCAACACCCCGATGATGAAGTTTCTGGGAGTCACCATCCCAATTAAGAAGCTTCAGGGGTCACCACCCCAATGTTGAAGCTTCAGAGAATAACCGCCCTGATGATGAAGCTACAGAAAATCACCAAACCTATGATAAAGCTTCTGGGAATCATCACCCTGATGATGAAACTTCTGGGAGTCACCACCCCGATGATGGAGATTTTGGGAAGCACCACCCTTGTGATGATACTTCTGGGTGTCCCCACCCTGATGATGAAGAATCATCTGGGAGTCACCACCCTGATGATGATGAAGCTTATGGGAGACAACACCCTGTGATGATAAACCTTCGGGGAGTCACCACCACGATGATGATGAAGCTTCTGGGATTCACCACCCCAATGATGATGAAGCTTCTGGGAGTCACCACCCTGATGATGATGAAGCTTTGGAAGTCTCCATCTCGAAGATTATGAAGCTTCTGGGAGTCAAAACCCGGATAATGAAACTTCTTGGAGTAAGAACCCAGGTGATGAAGTTTCTGGGAATCACCACCCCGATGATGAAGCTTCTGGGAGTCAGCACCCTGATGATGAAGCTTCTGGGAATCACCATCCCAATGATGAAGCTTCTGGGAGTCACGAAAACGATGATGAAGCTTTGGGAATCACCACCATATGATGAAGCTTCAGGGATTCACGTCCCCAGTGATGAAGAAGCTTCTGAGAGTCACCAATGCCATGATGAAGTTTCTGGGTTTCATCATCGCCATGATGAAGCTTCTGGGAGTCACAACCCCTATGATGATGAAGCTTCCAGGAGTCACCACGCCGATGATAAGGAAGCTTCTGGGAGTCACCACCCGATGATGAAGAAGCTTCTTGGAGTCACCACCCTGATGATGATGAAGCTTCTGGGAGTCAACACCCCAATGATTTAGCTTCTCAGAGTCAACACCCCGATTATGAAGTTTCTGGAAATCACCACCCCGATGATGAAGGTTCTGGGAGTCACCACCCAGATGATGAAGCCTCTGGGAGTCACCACAATGATGATGAAATTTCTGTGAATCACCACCACGTTTATGAAGCTTCAGGGATTCACCACCACGATGATGATGAAGCTTCAGAGTGTCACCACCCCAATGATGAAGCTTCTGGGATACAACACCACAATGATGAAGCTTCTGGGAGTCAGCACTCCGATGATGAAATTCTGGGAATCACCACCTCAATGATGAAGCTTCTGGGAGTCACCACCCCGATGATGATGAACCTTCTGGGAGTCACCATCCCGATGATGATGAAATTTCTGGAAGTCGCCACCCCGATGTTGAAGCTACTGGGATTCATCACCCTAATGACGATGAAGCTTCTGGGGGTCATGAACCCGATGATGAAGCTTATGGGAGTCTCTATCCCGATGATGAAAATTCTGGGAGTCACCACCCTGATGACTAAGGTTCTGGATGTCACCACCCCGATGATGAAGCTTCTGGGAGTCACCACCACTATGATGTAGCTTCTGGGATTCACAAACCCGATGATGAAACTTCTGGGAGACAGCACCCGACGATGATGAAGCTTCTTGGAGTCACCACCCCAATGACGAAGCTCCTGGGAGTCACCACCCTGATGATGAAGAAGCTTTTGGGAGACATCACCGCGATGATGAAAATTACGGAGCCACCACTTAGATGACGAAGCTTCTGGGATTCATAACCCCGATGATGAAGCTTTTCAGAGTCACCACCCCAATGACAAAGCTTCTGGAATTCACCACACCGATGATGAAACCTCTGGGAGTCACCACCCCGATGATGAAGATTCTGGGAGTCACCACCCCAATGATGTAGCTTCTGGGATTCACCACCCAATGATGAAGCTTCTGGGAGTCAACACACTGATGATGATGAAGCTACTGGGGACACCACCGATGATGATGAAGCTTCTTGGAGTCACCACCACAATGACAAAGCTTCTGGGATTCACCACCCCGATGAGGATGAAGCTTCTGGGAGACTGCATCCCTATGATGATAAAGCTTCTGGGAGTCACCACCCGGATGATGATGAAGCTTCTGGGATTCACTACCCAGATGATGATGAAGTTTCTGGGGGTCTCCATCTCTAAGACGATGAAGTTTCTGGGAGTCAAAACCCTGATGATGAAGCTTCTTGAAGTCACTCCCCAGATGAGGAAGTTACTGGGAATCATCACCCTGATGATGAAGGTTCTGGGAGTCACCACCCCAATGATGAAGATTCTGGGAATCACCACGTCGTTGATGAAGCTTCCGGGAGTCACAAAAGCGATGATGAAGCTTATGGGAATCACCACCCAATGATGAAGCTACAGGGACTCACCTCCCTGATGATGAAGAAGCTTCTGAGAGTCACCACCCTGATAATGAAGCTTCTGGGATTCACCACCACCATGAGGAAGCTTCTGGGAGTCACCAACCTGATGATGAAGCTTCTCAGAGTCACCACCCCTATGATGATGAAGCCTCTGGGAATCACTAAAGCGATAATAATGAAGCTTCTGGGGGTCACCACACCAATGATCATGAAGTTTTGGAGTCACCACCTCCAGGATGATGAAGCTTCTGGAAGTCTCCACCTCAAAGATGATGAAGCTTCTGGGAGTCAAAACTCTGATGATGAAGCTTCTGGGATTCACCACCCCGATGATGAAGCTTCTGGGAATCACCTCCCCGATGATGAAACTTCTAGGATTCGCCACCCAGATGATGATGAAGATTCCCGGAGTCATCACCCCGAAGATGATGAGGCTTCTGGGAGGCACCATGCCTATGATGATAAAACTTCTGGGAGTCACCACCCCGAGGATGATGAAGCTTCTGGGAGCCACCACCTGAAAGATGATGAAGGTTCTGGTGGTCATAACCCCAATGATGAAGCTTCTCAGAGTCCCCACCCACATGATGAAATTTCTGGGAATCACCACCCCGATGATGAAGCTTCTGGGAGTCACCACCCTGACAATGATGAAGTTTCTGGGAGTAACGACGTCAATGATGATGCAGCTTCTGGGAGTCACCACCCCATTGATGAAGCTTCTGTGAGTCAGCACCCCGACGATGATGAATCTTCTTTTAGACACCACCCAAATGATGAAACTTCTGTGACTCACCACCTCGATGATGAAACTTCTGCGAGTCACCAGCCCGATGATGATGAAGCTTATGTGAGAAACAACCGCGATGATGAGGCTTCTGGGAGTCCCCACACTGATGACAAAGCTTCTGGGGGTCACCACCCCAATGATGAATATTTTGGGATTCACCATCTCGATGATCAAGCTTCCGGGAGTCAACACCACGATGATGAAATTTCTGGGAGTCACTATCCGATGATGAAGCTTCTGTGAATCACCACCCCGATGATGAAACTTCTCAGAGTCGCCACCCTGATGATGGAGATTTTGGGAAACACCAGCCAGCGGATAATACTTCTGGGAGTCACCACCCCGATGATGATGAATGTTCTGGGAGTCGCCACCCAGATAATGATGAAGCTTCTGTGAGTCACAAAACCTATGATGACGAAGCTTCAGGGAGTCACCACCCCGATGATGATGAAGCCTCTGAGGGTCATCACCCCAATGATGAAGCTTCTGGGAGTCACCATCACGATGATGAAATTCTCTGAGAATCAACAGCACGATGATGAAGTTTCTGGGAGTCACCATCCCAATTAAGAAGCTTCAGGGGTCACCATCCCAATGTTGAAGCTTCTGGGAATAACCACCCTGATGATGAAGCTTCTGAGAATCACCAAACCTATGATGAAGCTTCTGGGAATCACCACCCCAATGATGAAACTTCTGGGAGTCACCACCCCGATGATGGAGATTTGGGGAAGCACCACCCTGCTGATGATACTTCTGGGTGTCACCTCCCCGATGATGATGAATATTCTGGGAGTCACCACCCTGATGATGATGAAGCTTCTGGGAGACACCACCACTGTGATGATAAAGCTTCTGGGAGTCACCACCACGATGATGATGAAGCTTCTGCGATTCACCACCCCAATGATGATGAAGCTACTGGGAGTCAGCACCCTGATGATGATGAAGCATCTGGGAGTCTCCATCTCGAAGATTATGAAGCTTCTGGGAGTCAAAACCCGGATAATGAAACTTCTCGGAGTAACCACCCAGAAGATGAAGTTTCTGGGAATCACCACCCCGATGATGAAGTTCTGGGAGTCAGCACCCTGATGATGAAGCTTCTGGGAATCACCACCCCAATGATGAAGCTTCTGGGAGTCACCAAAACGATGATGAAGCTTCTGGGAATCACCACCCCTATGATGAAGCTTCAGGGATTCACCTCCCAATGATGAAGAAGCTTCTGAGAGTCACCAACGCCATGATGAAGTTTCTGGGTTTCACCATCGCCATGATGAAGCTTCTGGGAGTCACAACCCCTATGATGATGAAGCTTCCAGGAGTCACCACGCCGATGATAAGGAAGCTTCTGGGAGTCACCACCCCGATGATGAAGAAGCTTCTTGGAGTCACCACCCTGATGATGATGAAGCTTCTGGGAGTCAACACCCCATGATTTAGCTTCTCAGAGTCAACACCCCGATGATGAAGTTTTGGAAATCACCACCCCGATGATGAAGGTTCTGGGAGTCACCACCCAGATGATGAAGCCTCTGGGAGTCACCACAATGATGATGAAATCTCTGTGAATCACCACCACGTTTATGAAGATTCAGGGATTCACCACCACGATGATGATGAAGCTTCAGAGTGTCACCACCCCAATGATGAAGCTTCTGGGATACAACACCACAATGATGAAGCTTCTGGGAGTCAGCACTCCGATGATGAAATTCTGGGAATCACCACCTCAATGATGAAGCTTCTGGGAGTCACCACCCCAATGATGATGAACCTTCTGGGAGTCACCATCCCGATGATGATGAAATTTCTGGAAGTCGCCACCCCGATGTTGAAGCTACTGGGAGTCATCCTCCTAATGACGATGAAGCTTCTGGGGTCTGAACCCGATGATGAAGCTTATGGGAGTCTCTATCCCGATGATGAAAATTCTGGGAATCACCACCCTGATGATTAAGGTTCTGGGTGTCACCACCACGATGATGAAGCTTCTGGGAGTCACCACCACTATGATGTAGCTTCTGGGATTCACAAACCCGATGATGAAACTTCTGGGAGACAGCACCCAACGATGATGAAGCTTCTTGGAGTCACCACCCTATGACGAAGCTCCTGGGAGTCACCACCCTGATGATGAAGAAGCTTTTGGGAGACATCACCGCGATGATGAAAATTACGGGAGTCACCACCTAGATGATGAAGCTTCTGCTATTCATAACCCCGACGAGGAAGCTTTTCCGAGTCACCACCCCAATGACGAAGCTTCTGGAATTCACCACACCGATGATGAAACCTCTGGGAGTCACCACCCCGATGATGAAGATTCTGGGAGTCACCACCCCAATGATGTAGCTTCTGGGATTCACCAACCCAATGATGAAGCTTCTGGGCGTCACCATATTGATGATGGTGAAGCTACTGGGGGACACCACCGATGATGATGAGGCTTCTTGGAGTCACCACCCCAATGACGAAGCTTCTGGGATTCACCACCCCGATGATGATGAAGCTTCTGGGAGACTGCATCCCTATGATTATAAAGCTTCTGGGAGTCACCACCCAGATGATAATAAAGCTTCTGGGATTCACTACCCCGATGATGATGAAGTTTCTGGGAGTCTCATCTCTAAGATGATGAAGTTTCTGGGAGTCAAAACCCTCATGATGAAGCTTCTCGGAGTCACTCCCCAGATGAGGAAGTTACTGGGAATCACCACCCTGATGATGAAGGTTCTGGGAGTCACCACCCCGATGATGAAGCTACAGGGACTCACCTCCCTGATGATGAAGAAGCTTCTGAGAGTCACCACCCTGATAATGAAGCTTCTGGGATTCACCACCACCATGAGGAAGCTTCTGGGAGTCACCAACCTGATGATGAAGCTTCTCAGAGTCACCACCCCTATGATGATGAAGCCTCTGGGAATCACTAAAGCGATAATAATGAAGCTTCTGGGGGTCAGCACACCAATGATCATGAAGTTTTGGAGTCACCACCTCCAGGATGATGAAGCTTCTGGAAGTCTCCACGTCAAAGATGATGAAGCTTCTAGGAGTCAAAACTCTGATGATGAAGCTTCTGGGAAACACCTCCCGGATGATGAAACTTCTAGGATTCGCCACCCAGATGATGATGAAGATTCCCAGAGTCATCACCCCGAAGATGATGAGGCTTCTGGGAGTCACCACGCCTATGATGATAAAACTTCTGGGAGTCACCACCCCGAGGATGATGAAGCTTCTGGGAGTCACCACCTGAAAGATGATGAAGGTTCTGGTGGTCATAACCCAAATGATGAAGCTTCTCAGAGACCCCAACCACATGATGAAATTTCTGGGAATCACCACCCCGATGATGAAGCTTCTGGGAGTCACCACCCTGACAATGATGAAGTTTCTGGGAGTAACGACGTCAATGATGATGCAGCTTCTGGGAGTCACCACCCCATTGATGAAGCTTCTGTGAGTCAGCACCCCGACGATGATGAATCTTCATTTAGACACCACCCAAGTGATGAAATTCTGTGACTCACCACCTCGATGATGAAACTTCTGGGAGTCACCACCCCGATGATGATGAAGCTTCTGTGAGAAACCACCGCAATGATGAGGCTTCTGGGAGTCCCCACACTGATGACAAAGCTTCTGGGAGTCACCACCACAATGATGAAGGTTTTGGGATTCACCATCTCGATGATGAAGCTTCCAGGATTCAAAACCACGATGATGAAATTTCTGGGAGTCACCATCCGATGATGAAGCTTCTGTGAATCACCACCCTGATGATGAAACTTCTCAGAGTCGCCACCCTGATGATGGAGATTTTGGGAAGCACCAGCCCGCGGATAATACTTCTGGGAGTCACCACCCCGATGATGATGAATGTTCTGTGCGTCGCCACGCAGATAATGATGAAGCTTCGGTGAGTCACAAAACCTATGATGACAAAGCTTCAGGGAGTCACCACCCCGATGATGATGAAGACTCTGAGAGTCATCACCCCAATGATGAAGCTTCTGGGATTCACCGTCACCATGGTGAAGCTTCTGGGAGTCACCATCACGATGATGAAATTTCTGAGAATCAACAGCACGATGATGAAGTTTCTGGGAGTCACCATCCCGATTAAGAAGCTTCAGGAGTCACCACCCCAATGTTGAAGCTTCTGGGAATAACCACCCTGATGATGAAGCTTCTGAGAATCACCAAACCTATGATGAAGCTTCTGGGAATCACCACCCCGATGATGAAACTTCTGGGATTCACCACCCCGATGATGGAGATTTGGGGAAGCACCACCCTGCTGATGATACTTCTGGGTGTCACCTCCCCGATGATGATGAATATTCTGGGAGTCACCACCCTGATGATGATGAAGCTTCTGGGAGACACCACCACTGTGATGATAAAGCTTCTGGGAGTCACCACCACGATGATGATGAAGCTTCTGGGATTCACCACCCCAATGATGATGAAGCTACTGGGAGTCACCACCCTGATGATGATGAAGCATCTGGGAGTCTCCATCTCGAAAATTATGAAGCTTCTGGGAGTCAAAACCCAGATAATGAAACTTCTCGGAGTAACCACCCAGACGATGAAGTTTCTGGGAATCACCACCCCGATGATGAAGCTTCTTGGAGTCAGCACCCTGATGATGAAGCTTCTGGGAGTCACCAAAACGATGATGAAACTTCTGGGAATCACCACCCCTATGATGAAGCTTCAGGGATTCACCAACCCAATGATGAAGAAGCTTCTGAGAGTCACCAACGCCATGATGAAGTTTCTGGGTTTCACCATCGCCATGATGAAGCTTCTGGGAGTCACAACCCCTATGATGATGAAGCTTCCAGGAGTCACCACGCCGATGATAAGGAAGCTTCTGGGAGTCACCACCCCGATGATGAAGAAGCTTCTTGGAGTCACCACCCTGATGATGATGAAGCTTCTGGGAGTCAACACCCCAATGATTTAGCTTCTCAGAGTCAACACCCCGATTATGAAGTTTCGGAAATCACCACCCCGATGATGAACGTTCTGGGAGTCACCACCCAGATGATGAAGCCTCTGGGAGTCACCACATTGATGATGAAATTTCTGTGAATCACCACCACGTTTATGAAGCTTCAGGGATTCACCACCATGATGATGATGAAGCTTCAGAGTGTCACCACCCCAATGATGAAGCTTCTGGGATACAACACCACAATGATGAAGCTTCTGGGAGTCAGCACTCCGATGATGAAATTCTGGGAATCACCACCTCAATGATGAAGCTTCTGGGAGTCACCACCCCAATGATGATGAACCTTCTGGGAGTCACCATCCCAATGATGATGAAATTTCTGGGAGTTGCCACCCCGTTGTTGAAGCTACTGGGAGTCATCACCCTAATGACGATGAAGCTTCTGGGGGTCATGAACCCGATGAT
Source organism: Nomascus leucogenys (assembly GCF_006542625.1). NCBI lineage: Eukaryota > Metazoa > Chordata > Mammalia > Primates > Hylobatidae > Nomascus > Nomascus leucogenys. The sequence goes on from NW_022096897.1 coordinate 98,611, forward strand.
GAAGCTTATGGGAGTCTCTATCCCGATGATGAAAATTCTGGGAGCACCACCCTGATGATAAGGTTCTGGGTGTGACCACCCCGATGATGAAGCTTCTGGGAGTCACCACCACTATGATGTAGCTTCTGGGATTCACAAACCCGATGATGAAACTTCTGGGAGTCAGCACCCGACGATGATGAAGCTTCTTGGAGTCACCACCCCAATGACGAAGCTCCTGGGAGTCACCACCCTGATGATGAAGAAGCTTTTGGGAGACATCACCACGATGATGAAAATTACGGGAGTTACCATCTAGATGATGAAGCTTCTGGGATTCATAACCCGATGATGAAGCTTTTCAGAGTCACCACCCCAATGACGAAGCTTCTGGAATTCACCACACCGATGATGAAACCTCTGGGAGTCACCACCCCGATGATGAAGATTCTGGGAGTCACCACCCCAATGATGTAGCTTCTGGGATTCACCAACCCAATGATGAAGCTTCTGGGAGTCACCACACTGATGATGATGAAGCTACTGGGGGACACCACCGATGATGATGAAGCTTCTTGGAGTCACCACCCCAATGACGAAGCTTCTGGGATTCACCACGCCGATGAGGATGAAGCTTCTGGGAGACTGCATCCCTATGATGATAAAGCTTCTGGGAGTCACCACCTGGATGATGATGAAGCTTCTGGGATTCACTACCCTGATTATGGTGAAGTTTCTGGGAGTCTCCATCTCTAAGATGATGAAGTTTCTGGGAGTCAAAACCCTCATGATGTAGCTTCTCGGAGTCACTCCCCAGATGAGGAAGTTACTGGGAATCACCAGCCTGATGATGAAGGTTCTGGGAGTCACCACCCCGATGATGAAGATTCTGGGAATCACCACGTCGATGATGAAGCTTCCAGGAGTCACAAAAGCGATGATGAAGCTTCTGGGAATCACCACCCCAATGATGAAGCTACAGGGACTCACCTCCCTGATGATGAAGAAGATTCTGAGAGTCACCACCCTGATAATGAAGCTTCTGGAATTCACCACCACCATGAGGAAGCTTCTGGGAGTCACCAACTTGATGATGAAGCTTCTCAGAGTCACCACCCCAATGATGATGAAGCCTCTGGGAATCACTAAAGCGATAATAGTGAAGCTTCTGGGGGTCACCACACCAATGATCATGAAGTTTTGGAGTCACCACCTCCAGGATGATGAAGCTTCTGGAAGTCTCCACCTCAAAGATGATGAAGCTTCTGGGAGTCAAAACTCTGATGAAGCTTCTGGGATTCACCACCCCGATGATGAAGCTTCTGGGAATCACCTCCCCGATGACGAAACTTCTAGGATTTGCCACCCAGATGATGATGAAGATTCCCGGAGTAATCACCCCGAAGATGATGAGGCTTCTGGGAGTCACCACGCCTATGATGATAAAACTTCTGGGAATCACCACCCCGATGATGAAGCTTCTGGGAGTCACCACCCTGATAATGATGAAGTTTCTGGGAGTAACGACCTCAAAGATGATGCAGCTTCTGGGAGTCACCACCCCATTGATGAAGCTTCTGTGAGTCAGCACCCCGACGATGATGACGCTTCTTTCAGACACCACCCAAATGATGAAACTTCTGTGACTCACCACCTCGATGATGAACCTTCTGGGAGTCACCACCCCAATGATGACGAAGCTTCTGTGAGAAACCACCGTGATGATGAGGCTTCTGTGAGTCCCCACACTGATGACAAAGCTTCTGGGAGTCACCACCCCGATGATGAAGATTTTGGGGTTCACCATCTCGATGATGAAGCTTCCGGGAGTCAACACCACGATGATGAAATTTCTGGGAGTCACCATCCAATGCTGAAGCTTCTGTGAATCACCACCCCGATGATGAAACTTCTCAGAGTCGCCACCCTGATGATGGAGATTTTGGGAAGCACCAGCCCGCGGATAATACTTCTGGGAGTCACCACCCCAATGATGATGAATGTTCTGGGAGTCACCACCCAGATGATGATGAAGGTTCTGTGAGTCAGAAAACCTATGATGACGAAGCTTCAGGGAGTCACCACCCTGATGATGATGAAGCCTCTGAGAGTCATCACCCCAATGATGAAGCTTCTGGGATTCACCTTCACGATGATGAAGCTTCTGGGAGTCACCATCACGATGATGAAATTTCTGAGAATCAACACCATGATGATGAAGTTTCTGGGGGTCACCATCCCAATTAAGAAGCTTCAGGGGTCACCACCCCAATGTTGAAGTTCTGGGAATAACCACCCTGATGATGAAGCTTCTGAGAATCACCAAACCTATGATGAAGCTTCTGGGAATCACCACCCCGATGATGAAACTTCTGGGAGTCACCCCGATGATGGAGATTTGGGGAAGCACCACCCTGCTGATGATACTTCTGGGTGTCACCTCCCCGATGATGATGAATATTCTGGGAGTCACCACCCTGATGATGATGAAGCTTCTGGGAGACACCACCACTGTGACGATAAAGCTTCTGGGAGTCACCACCACGATGATGATGAAGCTTCTGCGATTCACCACCCCAGTGATGATGAAGCTACTGGGAGTCACCACCCTGATGATGATGAAGCATCTGGGAGTCTTCATCTCGAAGATTATGAAGCTTCTGGGAGTCAAAACCCGGATAATGAAACTTCTCGGAGTAACCACCCAGACGATGAAGTTTCTGGGAATCACCACCCCGATGATGAAGCTTCTGGGAGTAAGCACCCTGATGATGAAGCTTCTGGGAATCACCACCCCGATGATGAAGCTTCTGGGAGTCACCAAAACGATGATGAAGCTTCTGGGAATCACCACCCCTATGATGAAGCTTCAGGGATTCACCACCCCAATGATGAAGAAGCTTCTGAGAGTCACCAACGCCATGATGAAGTTTCTGGGTTTCACCATCGCCATGATGAAGCTTCTGGGAGTCACAACCCCTATGATGATGAAGCTTCCAGGAGTCACCACGCCGATGATAAGGAAGCTTCTGGGAGTCAGCACTCCGCTGATGAAGAAGCTTCTTGGAGTCACCACCCTGATGGTGATGAAGCTTCTGGGAGTCAACACCCCAATGATTTAGCTTCTCAGAGTCGATACCCCGATGATAAGTTTCTGGAAATCACCACCCCGATGATGAAGGTTCTGGGAGTCACTCCCCAGATGATGAAGCCTCTGGGAATCACCACAATGATGGTGAAATTTCTGTGAATCACCACCACGTTTATGAAGCTTCAGGGAGTCACCACCACGATGATGATGAAGCTTCAGAGTGTCACCACCCCAATGATGAAGCTTCTGGGATACAACACCACAATGATGAAGCTTCTGGGAGTCAGCACTCCGATGATGAAATTCTGGGAATCACCACCTCAATGATGAAGCTTCTGGGAGTCACCACCCCGATGATGATGAAATTTCTGGGAGTCGCCACCCCAATGTTGAAGCTACTGGGAGTCATCACCCTAATGACGATGAAGCTTCTGGGGTTCATGAACCCGATGAAGCTTATGGGAGTCTCTATCCCGATGATGAAAATTCTGGGAATCACCACCCTGATGATTAAGGTTCTGGGTGTCACCACCACGATGATGAAGCTTCTGGGAGTCACCACCACTATGATGTAGCTTCTGGGATTCACCAACCCGATGATGAAACTTCTGGGAGTCACCACGTCGATGATGATGAAGCTACTGGGAGTCAGCACCCGACGATGATGAAGCTTCTTGGAGTCATCACCCCAATGATGAAGCTCCTGGGAGTCACCACCCTGATGATGAAGAAGCTTTTGGGAGACATCACCACGATGATGAAAATTATGGGAGTCACCATCCAGATGATGAAACTTCTGGGATTCATAACCCCGATGATGAAGCTTTTCAGAATCACCACCCCAATGATGAAACTTCTGGAATTCACCACATCGATGATGAAACCTCTGGGAGTCACCACCCCGATGATGAAGCTTCTGGGAGTCACCACCCCAATGATGTAGCTTCTGGGATTCACCAACCAATGATGAAGCTTCTGGGAGTCACCACACTGATGATGACGAAGCTACTGGGATTCACCATCCGACGATGATGAAGCTTCTTGGAGTCATCACCCGAATGACGGAGCTTCTTGGAGTCACCACCCTGATGATGAAGAAGCTTTTGGGAGTCATCACCGCGATGATCAAAATTATGGGAGTCACCACCCAGATGATGAAGCTTCTGGGATTCATAACCACGATGATGAAGATTTTCGGAGTCACCAACCCAATGATGAAGCTTCTGGAATTCACCACACCATTGATGAAACCTCTGGGAGTCACCAACCCGATGATGAAGCTTCTGAGATTCATCATCCCGATGATGAAACTTCTGGGATTCACCACGCCATTGATGAAACTTCTGGGAGTCACAATAACAATGATGAAGTTTCTGGGTGTCACCACCGTGATGATGATGAAACTTCTCAGAGTCACCACTCTGATGATGAAGCTTCTGGAATTCACCACACTGATGAAGAAGCCTCTGGGAGTCATCAACCCGATGATGAAGCTCCTGGGATTCATTTTCCGATGAAGAAACTTCTGGGATTCACCACCCCAATGATGAAGGTTCTGGGAGTCACTACCATGATGATGATGAAGCTTCTGGGAGTCACCACCCCGACGACAATGAAGCTTCTTTTAGACACCACCCCAATGATGAAGCTTTTGGGAGTCACCAACCCGATGATGATGAAACTTCAGGGAGTCACCACCCCGATGATGATGATGCTTCTGGGAGTCACCGCCCCGATGATGAGGCTTCTGGTATTCACCACCCCAATGATGATGAATCTTCTGGAAGTCACCACCCCAATGAGGAGGCTTCTGGGAGTTGCCACACTTATGATGAATCTTCTGGGAGTCACCACCCTGATGTTGAAGATTGTTGGATTCACCATCCCTATGATGAAGATTCTGGGAGTCAACACCCCAATGAGGACGCTTCTATGAGTCACCATTCGATGATGAACTCCTGGGAATCACCACCCTGATTATGCAACTTCTGGGAGTCGCCACTCCTATGATGGAAATTTTGGGAAGCACCACTCTACTGATGATACTTATAGGAGTCAACACCCTGATGATGATGAATCTTTTCGGAGTCACCACCCCGATAATGATGAAGCTTCTGGGAGTCACCACCCCTGTGATAATGAAGCTTCAGGGAGTCACCGCCTTGATGATGATGAAGATTCTGAGAGTCACCACCCACATGATGAAACTTCTTGGATTCACCACCGCCATGATGAAGCTTCTGGGAGTCACCACCCCGATGATGAAAGCTTCTGGGAGTCACCACACGGATGATGAAGTTTCTGAGAGTCACCACACAAATGATGAAGCTTCTGGGAGTCACCACCCCAACGTTGAAGATTTTGGGTATCACCACCCCAATGATGAATCTTCTGAGAATCACCACACCGATGATGAAGCTTCTGGGAATCACCACCCCAATGTTGAAGATTTTGGGTATCACCACCCCAATGATGAATCTTCTGAGAATCACCACACCGATGATGAAGCTTCTGGGAGTCACCACTCGATGATGAAGCCTCTGGGAATCACCACCCTGATGATTAAACTTCAGGGAGTCAGTACCCTGATGATGGAGATTGTGGGAAGCACCACCACCTGATGACACTTCTGGGTGCCACCACCCCGATGATGATGAATCTTCTGGGAGTCATGACCCTGATGATGATGAGCCTTCTGGGAGACAACACCCCAATGACGATGAAGCTTCTGGGAGTCACCGCTCCGATTATGATGAACCTTCTGGGATTCACCAACACGATGATGATGGAGCTTCTGGGAGTCACCACCCTGATGATGATGAAGCTTCTGGGAGTCTCCATCTAGAAGATGATTAGGCTTCTGGGAGTCATAACCCCGATAATGAAACTTCTCAGAGTCACCACCCAGATGATGAAGTTTCTGAGAATCACTACCCCAATGAGGAAGCTTCTGGGTATCACCACCCAGATGAGGAAGCTTCCAGGAATCACCACCCCGATGATGAAGCTTCTGGGAGTCACCAAAACGATGATGAGGCTTCTGGGAATCACTATCCCAATGATGAAGATTCAGGAATACACATTGCAGATGATGAAGAAGCTTCTGAGAGTCACCAGCCCCATAATGAAGCTTCTGTGATTCACCACAGCCATGATGAAGCTTCTGGGAGTCAACATCCTGATGATGAAGCTTCTGGAAGTCACCATCCCTGTTTTGATGAAGCTTCGGGGAGTCACCACCCCGATGATAATAAAGCTCTGGCAGTCACCAACCCGATGATGATGAAGCTTTTCAGAGTCATGAACCCAATGATGATGAAGGTTCTGAGAGTCTCCACCTCGAAGATGATGAAGCTTCTGGGAGTCAAAACCTTGATGATGAAACTTCTGGGAGTTACCACCCCGACGATGAAGCTTCTGAGAATCACCACCCCGATGATGAAACTTCTGAGATTTGTCACCCCGATGAAGATTTTGAGAGCACCACCCTGATCATGATGCTTCTGGGAGTCACCACCCCAGTGATGATGAAGCTTCTGACTGTCAACAACCAAACGATGAAGCTTCTGGGATTCACCACTGCAATGATGAAGCTTCTGGGAATCACAACCCCGATGATGAAGTTTCAGGGAATCACCACCCCAATGATGAAGCTTCTGGGAGACACCACCCAGATGATAAAGAAGCTTCTCAGAGTCACCATCCTGATGATGATGAAGTTTCTGGGAGTCATCACCCTGATGATGATGAAGTTTCTGGGACTCACTACCCCGATGAAGAAGCTTATGGGAATCACTACACCGATGAAGAAATTTCTGGGAGTCACCACCACAATGAAGAAATTTCTGGGTGTCACCACTCTGATGCTGAAGCTTCTGGGAGTCACCACCCCGATGATGAACCTTCTGGGATTCACCAACCCGATGATGAAGATTCTGGGAGTCACCACCCTGATGATGAAGAAGCTTCTGTAAGTCATCACCGCGATGATGAAAATTATGGGAGTCACCTCCCGGATGATGAAGCTTCTGGGATTCATATCCCTGATGATGAAGCTTATCGGAATAACCACACTGATGATAAAGTTTCTGGGAGTCACCACCCCGATGATGAAGCATCTGGGAGTAACCACCCTGACAAAGAAGCTTCTGGGAGTCACCACCCCGATGATGTAGCTTTTGTGAGTCAACACAACGATGATGAAGCAACTCAGAATCACCACTCTGATGATGAAGCTTCTGGGAGTAACCACCGTGAAAATGATGAAGATTATGAGAGTCACCACCCATATGATGAAGCTTCTGGGATACAACAAACCGATAATGAAGCCTCTGGGAGTCACCATTCCGATGATGAAGCTTCTGGATTCACCACTCCCATGATGAAGTTTCTGGGAGTAACCACTCCGATGATGATGAAGCTTCTGGGAGTCACCACACCGAAGATGAGGATTCAGGGATTCCCCACAATGATGATGAAGCTTGTTGGAGTCACCACCATGATGATGAAGATTCTGGGATTAAACATCCCATTGATGAGGCTTCTGGGAGTCCAAACCCCGATGATGAAACTTCTCGGAATCATCACCCCAATGATGAAATTTCTGGGAATCACCACCGCGATGATGAAGATTCTGGGATTCACCACCCAGATGATGAAGCCTCTGGGAGTCACCAACCTGATGATGAAGCTTCTGGGATTCATCACCCCGATGATGAGACTTCTAGGATTCACCAATCCCATGATGAAGATTGCGGGAGTCACCACCACGATGATGATGAAGATTCTGGGAGTATCCACCCAGATGATGATGAAGTTTCTGGGAGTCAACACCCTGATGATGATGAAGCTTCTAGGAGTCACTGCCTCAATGATGACGCAGCTTCTGAGAGACACCACACCAATGATGAAGTTTCAGTGAGTCACCACCCTGATGACGAATCTTCTGGGAGTCACCACCCCGATGATGATGAAGCTTCTGGGAGTCACGACCCCGATGATGAGGCTTCTGGGAGTCCCCACACTGATGATGAAGCTTTTGGGATTCACCACGCCGATGACGAAGATTCTGGGATTCAACACCCAAATGATGAAGTTTCTGGTGGTCAACACACCAATGATGAAGATTCTGGGAGTCACCACCCCGATGATGAAGCTTCTGGGAATCACCACACCAATGATGAAGCTTCTGGGAGTCGACAACCCGATGATGAAGATTTTGGGAAGCACCTCCTTGATCATGATGCTTCTGGGAGTCACCACCTCGATGATGATGAATCTTTTGGGAGTCACCACGCTGATGATGATGAAGCTTCTGGGAGTCACCACCCCAATGATGAAGATTCTGGGATTCACCACCCCGATGATGAGGCTTCTGGTGGTCAACACACTGATGATGAAGCTTCCGGGAATCACCACCCCGATGCTGAAGCTTCTGGGAGTCGACACCCCGATGATGAAGATTTTGGGAAGCACCACCCTGATCATGATGCTTCTGGGAGTCACCACTCCGATGATGATGAATCTTTTGGGAGTCACCACCCCGATGATGACGAAGCTTCTGGGAGTCAGCACCCCGATGACGATGAAGCTTCTCGGAGTCACCACACGGATGTTGAGGTTTCTGGGATTCACCAACGCGATGATGAAGCTTTTGGAGTCACCACACTGATGATGAGGCTTCTGGGAGTCACCACAACGATGATGAAGTTTCTGGAATCACCACCACGATGATGAAACTTCCGTGAGTCTCCACTGCGATGATGATGAAGCTTCTCAGAGTCACCACCCCGAAGATGAAGCTTCTGGGATTCAACATCTCGATGATGATGCTGCTGGGAATCACCAACCCGATTATGAAGCTTCTGGGATTCATCTCCACGATGATGAAACTTCTAGGATTCACCACACCGATGATGAATATTCTGGGAGTCTCCAAAGCGATGATGATGAAGATTCTGGGAGTCACCACCCTGATGATGATGAAGCTTCTTGGAGTCACAACCCCGATGATGATGAAGATTTTAGGAGTCACCCCCCAGATGATGATGAAGCTTCTGGGAGTCACCACCCTGATGATGATGAAGCCTCTCAGAGTCACCACCCGGATGTTGAAGTTTCTGGGATTCACCAACACGATGATGAAACTTTTCAGAGTCACCACACTGATGATGAGGCTTCTGGGAGTCACCACAAAGATGATGAAGTTTCTGGAATCACCACCCCGATGAAATTTCTGGGATTCTCCACTGCGATGATGATGAAGCTTCTGAGAGTCACCACCCCGAAGATGAAGCTTCTGAGATTCAACACCTCGATGATGAATCTTCTGGGATTCACCAACCCTATTATGAAGCTTCTGGGATTCATCTCCACGATGATGAAACTTCTAAGATTCACCACCCCAATGATGAATATTCTGGGAGTCTCCAAAGTGATGATGATGAAGATTCTGGGAGTCACCACCCTGATGATGATGAAGCTTCTTGGATTCACAACCCCGATGAAGATGAAGCTTTTAGGAGTCACCCCCCAGATGATGATGAAGCTTCTGGGAGACACCACCCCAATGATGATGGTTCTGAGCCACCACTCCGATCACAAATTTTCTGGGAGTCACCACCCTGATGATGAAGCTTCTGGGAGTCACCACCCTGATTATGAAGCTTCTGGGAATCACCACCCCGATGATGAAATTTCTGGGAGTCACCACCCCAATGATGAAGACTTTGGGAAGCACCACCCTGTTCATGAAGCTTCTGGGAGTCACCACCTCCATGATGATGAATCTACTGGGAGTCACCAGCCTGATGATGATGAAGCTTCTAGGAGTCACCACCCCGATGATGATGAAGCTTCTGGGAGTCATCACCCAGATAATAATGAATCTTCTGGGAGTCACCATCCCGATGATGATGAAGCTCCTGGGAGTCATCACCCCGACGATGAAGCTTCTGTGAGTCACCACCCTGATGATGATGAAGCTTCTGGGCATCACTACCCTGATGTTGAAACTTCTGGGAGACACTGCCCCAATCATGAAACTTCTTGGAGTCGCCACCCCGATGATGAAGCTTCTGGGAGTCCCCACCGGATTCTGATGAAGCTTCTGGAGTCACCACCCCGATGATAATGAAGCTTCTGGAAGTCATCAACCCAATGAGGAAGCTTCTGGGTGTCTCCATCATGATTATAATGAAGCTTCTGAGAGTCAGCACCCAGATGATGAAGCCTCTGGGATTCACCAGCCCGATGATGAAGCATCTGGGAGTCACCAACCTGATGAAGAAGCGTCTGGGATTCATGACCCCAATGATGAAAGTTCTAGGATTCAGCAATCCCATGATGAAGATTATGGGAGTCACCACCGTGTTGATGATGAAAATTCTGTGAGTTTCCACACATATGATTATGAAGTTTCAGGGAGTCAACACCCCGATAATGATGAAACTTCTAGGAGTCACGCCCCAAATGATGGCAAAGCTTCTGGGAGACACCATCACAGCGATAAATGTTCTGTGAGTCACCACCGCGATGATGAAGCTTCTGGGAGTCACCACCCGGATGATGAAACTTCTGGGCATCCCAACACTGTTGATGAAGCTTCTTGGAGTCACCACCCCAATGATGAAGTTTCTGGGAGCCATCACATCGATGATGAAACTTCTGGGAGCAACCACCACGATGATGAAGCGTCTGGGATTCACCAACCCTATGATGAAACTTCTGGGAGTCACCACCCCAATGATGAAGATTTTGGGAGGCACCACCCTGATCATGATGCTTCTGGGAGTCACAACCACGAAGATGTTGATTCTTCTGGGAATCACTACCCCGATGATGATGAAGATTCTGAGAGGCACCATCCCAATGATGACGAAGCTTCTGGGAGTCACCACTCTGAAAATGAAGGTTCTGGGAGTCACCATCCAGATGATGAAGATTCTGGGAGTCACCAACTCGATGATGAAGCTTTTCGGAGTCCCCATCCCGATGATGATGAAGCTTCTGGCAGTCATCACACCAAAGATGAAGTATCTGGGAATCACCACACTGGTGATGAAACTTCTAGGAGCCACCACCCCGAAGATGAAGCTTCTGGGAGTCACCACCCTGATGATGAAGCTTCTGGGAGTCACCACAGCAATAATGAAGCTTCTGGGAGTCACCAACTCGATGATGAAGCTTTTCGGAGTCCCCATCCCGATGATGATGAAGCTTCTGGCAGTCACCACACCGAAGATGAAGTATCTGGGAATCACCACACTGATGATGAAGCTTCTAGGAGCCACAACCCCGAAGATGAAGCTTCTGGGAGTCAACACCCTGATGATGAAGCTTCTGGGAGTCACCACAGAAATAATGAAGCTTCTGGGAGTCACCACCACGATGAGGAAGCTTCTGGGAGTCACCAACCAGATGATGAAGCTTCTGGGATTCATCACCCTGCTGAAGAAACGTCTAGGATTCACAACCACGATGACGAATAATCTGGGAGTCACTTACGTGATGACGATGAAGCTTCTGGGAGTCACAACCCCGATGATAATGAAGCTTTCAGGAGTCACCCCCCAACGACGATGAAGCTTCTGGGAGACACCACCCCAATGATGATGATTCTGTGAGTCACCACCTCGATGACAAAGATTCTGTGAGTCACCACAACAATGATGAAGTTTCTGGGAGTGACCACCCGATCATGAAGCTTCTGGGAATCACCACCCCAATGACGAAATTTCTGGGAGTCACCACCCCGATGCTGATGAATCTTCTGGGATTCACCACCCTGATGATGATGAAGATTCTGGGAGTCACCACTCTGAAAATGAAGGTTCTGGGAGTCACCATCCAGATGATGAAGATTCTGGGAGTCACCAACTCGATGATGAAGCTTTTCGGAGTCCCCATCCCGATGATGATGAAGCTTCTGGCAGTCATCACACCAAAGATGAAGTATCTGGGAATCACCACACTGATGATGAAGCTTCTAGGAGCCACCACCCCGAAGATGAAGCTTCTGGGAGTCACCACCCTGATGATGAAGCTTCTGGGAGTCACCACAGCAATAATGAAGCTTCTGGGAGTCACCAACTCGATGATGAAGCTTTTCGGAGTCCCCATCCCGATGATGATGAAGCTTCTGGCAGTCACCACACCGAAGATGAAGTATCTGGGAATCACCACACTGATGATGAAGCTTCTAGGAGCCACAACCCCGAAGATGAAGCTTCTGGGAGTCAACACCCTGATGATGAAGCTTCTGGGAGTCACCACAGAAATAATGAAGCTTCTGGGAGTCACCACCACGATGAGGAAGCTTCTGGGAGTCACCAACCAGATGATGAAGCTTCTGGGATTCATCACCCTGCTGAAGAAACGTCTAGGATTCACAACCACGATGACGAATAATCTGGGAGTCACTTACGTGATGACGATGAAGCTTCTGGGAGTCACAACCCCGATGATAATGAAGCTTTCAGGAGTCACCCCCCCAACGACGATGAAGCTTCTGGGAGACACCACCCCAATGATGATGATTCTGTGAGTCACCACCTCGATGACAAAGATTCTGTGAGTCACCACAACAATGATGAAGTTTCTGGGAGTGACCACCCCGATCATGAAGCTTCTGGGAATCACCACCCCAATGACGAAATTTCTGGGAGTCACCACCCCGATGATGATGAATCTTCTGGGATTCACCACCCTGATGATGATGAAGCTTCTGGGAGTCACCAACCCGATGACGATGAAGCTTCTGGGAGTCACCAACCCGAAGATGATGAAGCTTCTGGGAGTCAAAACCCTGATGATGAAACTTCTCAGAATCATCATCCCTATGATGAAGATTATAGGAATCACCACTGCGATGATGAAGCTTCTGGGAATCACCACCCGATGACGAAACTTCTGGGAGTCTCTACCGTGATGATGATGAAGCTTCTGGGAGTCACCACCCCGATGATGATGCTTCTGGGATTCAACATCCCGATGACGAAGCCTCTGGGAGTCACCAAGCCAATGATGAAGCTTCTGGGATTCATCACCCCGATGATGAAACTTCTAGGATTCACCACCGGGATGACGAATATTCTGGGAGTCACCACCGCGATGATGATGAAGACTCTGGGAGTCACTAAACTGATGATGATGAAGCTTCTGGAAGTCACCACCCTGATGACGATGAAGCATTTAGAAGTCACCCCACGATGATGAAGCTTCTGGGAGACACCACCCAAATGATGAAGTTTCTGTGAGTCACCACCCTGATGACGAAGCTTCTGGGAGTCACTACCCCGATGATGATGAAGCTTCAGGGAGTCACCACCCTGATGACGAAGCTTCTGGGAGTCCCCACACCTCCCCGATGATGAAGATTCTGGGATTCACAACCCTGATGATGAAGGTGCTGGGAGTCAAAACCCCGATGATGAAGCTTCTGGGAGACACCTACCCAATGATGAATCTTCTGGGAATCACCACTCCAATGATGAAACTTCTGGGAGTCGCCAGCCCAATGATGAATATTTTGGGAAGTATCACCATGATCATGATGCTTCTGGGGGTCACCACCCCGATTATAATGAATCTTCTGGGAATCACCACCCTGATGATGATGAAGCTTCTGGGAGTCACCTCCCCAATGATGATGAAACTTCTCACAATCATCACCATGATGATGATGAAGCTTCTGGAGGTCACCACCCAAATGATGAAGCTTCAGAGAGTCACTGCCCAATAATGAAGCTTCTAGGAGTCACCACCCAGATGATGAAGCTTCCGGGAGTCAACACCCTGATGATGTAGCCTCTGGGAGTCACCATCCCGATGATGAAGCTTCTGGGATTCACCACCCCAATGGCGAAGCTTCTGGGAGTCACCACCCCGATGATGAAGATTTTAGGAATCACCACCCCAATGATGAAGCTTCTGGGAATCACCACCGCGATGACAGAGCATCTGGGAGTCACCACCCAGATGATGAAGCTTCTGGGAGTCAACAACCCGTTGATGAAGCTTCTGGGATTAATCACCCCCCGATGAAACGTCTAGGAAACACCACCTCGATGATGAATAAACTGGGAGTCACCTACGCAATGATGATGAAGCTTCTTGGAGTCACAACCCCGATGACGATGAAGCTTTTAGGAGTCATCCCCACGATGACGATGAAGCTTCTGGGAGACACCACCCCAATGACGATGATGCTGTAAGTCACCACCTCGATGACAAAGATTCTGGGAGTCACCACAATGATGATGAAGTTTCTGGGAGTCACCACGCCGATTATGAAGCTTCTGGGAATCACCACCCCAATGATGAAATTTCTGGGAGTCACCACCCCAGTGATGAGAATTTTGGGAAGCACCACCCTGCTCATGATGCTTCTGGAAGTCACCACCCCGATGATGATGAATCTTCTGGGAGTCACCACCGATGATGATGAAGCTTCTGGGAGTCACCACACCGGTAATGATGAAGCTTTTAGGAGTCACCTCACGATGATGATGAAGCTGCTAGGAGACACCACCCCAATGATGAAGGTTCTGTTGAGTCACCACCCAGATGATGAAGCTTCTGGGAGTCACCACCCTGATGACGGTGAAGCTTCTGGAGGTCACCACCCCGATGATGAGGCTTCTGGAAGTCCCCACACGGATGACAAAGCTTCTGGGAATCACCTCCCCGATGATGAAGATTCTGGGATTCACCACCCCTATGATGAAGCTGCTGGGAGTCAAAACCCTGATGATGAAGCTTCTGGGAGACACCTACCCAATGATGAATCTTCTGGGAATCACCACCCCGATGATGAAACTTCTGGGAGTCGTGACCCCGATAATGAATATTTTGTGAAGTACCACCATGATCATGATGCTTCTGGGAGTCACCACCCCGATGATTATCAATCTTCTGGGAATTACCACCCCATGATGATGAAGCTTCTGGGTGTGACCTCCCTGATGATGATGAAACTTCTGGCAGTCACCACCACGATGATGATGAAGCTTCTGGGAGTCACAACCCCGATGATAAGGCTTCTGGGAGTCCCCACCCTGATGATGAAGCTTCTGGGGATCACTTCCCCGATGATGAAGATTCTGGGATTCACCACCCCGATGGTGAAACTTCTGGGAGTCACCACCCCAATGATGAATATTTTGCGAAGCACCACCATGATCATGAGGCTTCTGGGAGTCACCACCCTGATGATTATGAATCTTCTGGGAATCACCACCCCTATGGTGATGAAGCTTCTGGGAGTCACCTCTCCGATGATGATGAAACTTCTGGCAGTCACCACCACGATGATGATGAAGCTTCTGGGAGTCACTACCCCAATGATGAAGCTTCGGAGAGTCACGACCCCAATAATGAAGCTTCTGGGAGTCACCACCCTGATGATGAAGCTTCTGGGAGTCAACATCCTGATGATGAAGCCTCTGGGAGTCACCACCCAGGTGACGAAGCTTCTGTGAATCACCACTACGATGATGATGAATCTTTTGGGAGTCACCACCCCGATGATTATGAAGCTTCCGGGAGTCATATGGCGATGAAGATGGAGCTTCTGGGAGTCACCACACTGATGATGATGAAGCTTCTGGGAGTCACCATCCCTAGGATGACGAAGATTCTGGGAGTCCCCACCCCGAGGATGAACTTTCTGGGAATCACCACCCCAATGATTAAGTTTCTGGGAGTCAGCACCCCGATGATGCAGCTTCTGGGAGACACCAACCCAATGACGAAGTTTCTGGGAATCACCACGATGATGAAGCTTCGGGAAATCACCACCCTGATAAGCTTCAGGAAGT
The DNA here is from genome assembly GCF_006542625.1 of Nomascus leucogenys. Lineage (NCBI taxonomy): Eukaryota > Metazoa > Chordata > Mammalia > Primates > Hylobatidae > Nomascus > Nomascus leucogenys. Next base: position 114,499 of record NW_022096897.1, read on the forward strand.
CACCACCCCCATGATGATGAAGCTTCTGAGAATCACCACCCCAACGATGAATATTCTGGGATTCACCACCACGGTGATGAAACTTCTGGGAAACACCTCCCCGATGATGAAGCTTCTGGGAATCACCACCCAATGATGAAGCTATAGGGAGTCAACACCCCGGTGATGAAGCTTCTGGGAGTCACGACCCTGATGATGTAGCTTCTATGAATCACCACTCCGAAGATGATGGTTTTCAGAGTCAACACCCCAATGATGATGAAGCTTCTGAGAGTCACCACCCCGATGATGAAGTTTCAGGGATTCACCACCGCGATGATGAAGCTTCTGGGAGTCACCACCCCTAGGATGAAGCTTCTGAGAGGCACCACCACGATGATGAGGCTTCTGGGAGTCACCACCGAGATGATGAAGCTTCTGGTAATCACCAAAACGATGATGAAGCCTCTGGGATTCAACACTACGATGATGAAGCTTCTGGGAGTCACCACCCCCTTGATGAAGCTTCTGGGATTCACCACCTCGGTCATTATGAAGCTTCTGAGAGTCACCACCCAGATGATGAATCTTCTGTGATTCACCACCGCCATGATGAATCTTCTGGGAGTCACATTCCTGATGATGAAGCTTCTGGGAATCACCACCCCACTGATGAAGCTTCTGGGAATCACCACCCTGATGATGAATCTGCTGGGATTGAACACCCCGATGATGAAGCTTCTGGGAATCACCAACCCGATGTTGAAGCCTCTGGGAGTCACCACCCTTATGATGAAGCTTCTGGTAGTCACCACACCAATGATGAATCTTCAGGTAATCACAACCCAATGATGAAGCTGCTGGTATTCACCACCCCGATGATCACGAAGTTTCTGGGAATCACCACCCGATGATAATAAAGCTTCTGGGAGTCACCAACCTGATGATGAAGCTTCTAGGAGTCACCACCCCGATGATGAAACTTCTGAGAATCAACAGCCTGATAATGAAGTTTCTGGGAGTCACCACCCCGATGATGAAGCTTCTGGGAGTCACCACGCTGATTTTGAAGCTTCTGGGAATCACAACCCCAATGATGAAGCTTCTGAGACTCACCACCATGATGATAAAGTTTCTGGGATTCACCACCCGGATGATGAAGCTTCTGGGAATCACGAAGCCGATGATGAAGCCTCTGGGAGACACCACTAGGATGATGAAGCTTCTGGGAATCACCACCCCAATGATGAAAACTCTGGGAGTCACCACCCTGATGATGAAACTTCTTGGATTCAAAACCCCAATGATGAAGCTTCTCAGAGTGACCACCCCGATGATGAAGTTTCTGAGGTCACCACCGCGATGATGATGAAACTTCTGAGAGTCACCACCACGATGATGAAGTTTCTGAGAGTCACCACCACGATGATGAAACTTCTGAGAGTCACCACCCGATGATGTCGCTTGTGGGATTCAACAACCCAATGATGAAGCCTCTGGGAGTCAAAAACCCGATGATGAAGCTGCTGGGATTCATCACCCCGATGAAGAAACTTCTGGGATTCACCACCCCAATGATGAAGCTTCTGGGAGCCACCACCCCGGTGATGATGAAGCTTCTGGGAGTCAACACAACGATGATGAAGCTTCTATGAGTCACCACCCTGATAACGAAGATTCTGGGAGTCACCACCCGATGATGATGAAGCTTCTGTGAGTCACCACCCGATGATAAGGCTTCTGGGAGTCCCCACCCTGATGATGAAGCTTCTGGGATTTGCCACCCCGATGATGAAGATTCTGGGATTCAGCATCTGGATGATGAAGCTTCTGGGAGTTAAAATCCCGATGATGAAGCTTCTGGGAGTCACTACCTAGATGATGAAGCCTCTCGGAATCAACACCCCGATGATGAAATTTCTGGGAGTCGCCACCCTGATGATGAAGATTTTGGGAAGCACAAACCCGATGATGATGCTTCTGGGAGTCACCACCTCGATGATGATGGATCTTCTGGGAGTCACCACCCCGATTATGAAGCTTCTGGGAATCACCATCCCGATGATGAAGCTTCTGAGATTCAACACCCTGATGATGATGAAGCTTCTGAGACTCACAACCCTGATGATGAAGCTTCTGGGATTCACCAGCCAGATTATGAAGCCTCTGGGAGTCACCAACTTGATGATGAAGCTTCTGGGATTCATCACCCTGATGAGGAAGATTCTGGGAGTCAGCATCGCGGTGATGATGTAGCTTCTGGGAGTCACCACCCCGATGATGATGAAGCTTCTGGGAGTCACCAACCCGATGATGAAACTTCTCTGACTCACTACCCCGATGACGAAGTTTCTGGGAGTCACCACCTTGATGATGATGAAGCTCGGGGAGTCACCACCCCGATGATAAGGCTTCTGGGAGTGCCCACCCCGATGATGAAACTTCTGTGATTCACCACCCCAATGATGAAGATTCTGGGATTCACCATCCCGATGATGAAGCTTCTGGGAGTCAAATTCACAATGATGAAGTTTCTGGGAGTCACTACCCGATGATGAACTTCTGGGAATCAACACCCTGATGATGAAACTTCTGGGAGTTGCCACCCCGATGATGAAGATTTTGGGAAGCACCACCCCGATGATGATGCTTCTGGGACTCACCACCTCGATGATGATGAATCTTCTGGAAGTCACCACACCGATGATGTAGAAGCTTTTTGGAGTCACCACCCCAATGATGATGAAGGTTTTGGGAGTCACCACCCGATGATGATGAAGCTTCTGGGAGTCATCACCCCAATCATGATGACCCTTCTGGGAGTCACCACCCCGATGATGAGGAAGCTTCCGGGAGTCTCCACCCCAATGATGACGAAGCTTCTGCGAGTCACCACCCCGATGAACTTTCTGGGAATCACCAACCCGATGATGAAACTTCTGAGTCACCACAACGATGATGAGCTTCTGGGAATCACCACCCTGATGATAAAGCTTCAGGGAGTGACCACCCTGATGATGATGAAGCTTCTGAGAGTCACCAACCCGATGATGAAGCTTCTGGGATACACCACCGTGAGGATGAAGCTTCTGGGAGACACCACGCTAATGATGAAGCTTCTGGGAATCACCACCCTGATGATGAAGCTTCTGGGAATCCCAAACCAGATGATGAAGCCTCTGGGAGTCACCACCCCGATTATGAAGCTTCTGGTAGTCACCAACCCGATGATGAAGATTTTGGCAATCACCACCCCGATGATTAAGCTGCTGGGACTTACCACCTCGATGATGATGAAGCTTCTGGGAGTCACCACCCCGATGATTATAAAGCTTCTGCGAGTCACCACTCCGATGATGAAGCTTCTGAGAATGACCACCATGATGAAGTTTTGGTAGTCACCACCCCGAAGATGAAGCTTCTGGGATCACCAACCTGATAATGAAGCTTCTGTGAATCACCATCCCAATGACAAAGCCTCTGAGAATCACCACCCCGATGATGAAGCTTCTGGGAGTCTCCACCCCGATGATGAAATTCTGGGAGTAATCACCCCGATGAACATTCTGGGAATCACCACCCCAATGATGAAGCTTCTGCAAGTCAACACCCCAATGATGACGAAGTTTCTGGGAGTCACCACCCAGATGATGATGAAGCTTCTGGGAGTCACCACACCGATTATGAAGCTTCTATTAGTCACCACCATGATGATGATGAAGCTTCTGGGAGTCACCACCCTGATGATGACATTGAGTCTGCGAGTCGCCACCCTGATGATGAGGCTTCTGGGAGTCTCCACTCAGATGATTAAGCCTCTGGGAGTCACCACTCTGATGATGAAGCTTCTTTGTGTCACCACCCCAACGATGAAGCTTCTGGGAATCACAACCCGGATGATGAAGCTTCTGGGAGTCAATACCCCAATGATAATGAAGTTTCTGGGAGTCACCATCCGGATGATGATGAAGCCTCTGGGAGTCAGCAACCCAACGATAAAGATTCTGGGAGTCACCACTCCGATTATGAAGCTTCTGGGAGCCACTTCCCCGATGATAAAGCTTCTGAGAATCCTACCCCGATGATGAAACTTCTGGGATTCACCAAACCGATGATGAAGCTTCTGGGATTCACCACCACAATGATATAGCTTCTGGGAGTCACCACCCTGATGAAGTTTCTGAGAATCACCGTACTCATGATGAAGCTTCTGGGAATCACCACCCCATTAATGAAGCTTCTGGGAGTCGCCACCCCGATAATGAATCTTCTGGGAATCACCAACCAGATGATGAAGCCTCTGGGAGTTACCACCCCAATGATGAAGCTTCTGGGAGTCACCATCCCGATGATGAAGCTTCTGGGAGTCACCACCCCGATTTTGAAGCTTCTGGGAATCACCATCCCAATGACGAAGCTTCTGGGGTCACCACCCTGATGATGAAGTTTCTGGGATTCACCACAACGAATATGAAGCTTCTGGGAATCACCAACTCGATGATGAAGCCTCTGGGAGTCACCACCCCAATTATGAAGCTTCTGGGAGTCACCACCCCGATGATGAAGCTTTTGGTAATCACCACCCCTATGATGAAGCTGCTGGGACTCACCACCCCGATGATGATGAAGCTTCTGGGAGTTACAACACCGATGATTATAAAGCTTCTGCGACTCACCACTCCGATGATGAAGCTTCTGGGAGTCACCACCCTGATGATGAATCTTCTGAGAATCACCAACTCGATGACGAAGTTTCTGGTAGTAACCACCCCGATGATGAAGCTTCTGGGAGTCACCAACCCGATAATGAAGCTTCTGGGAATCAACATCCTGATGATGAAGCCTCTGCAAGTCACCACCCCGATGATGAAGCTTCTGGGAGTCTCCACCCCGATGATGAACTTCTGGGAGTCACCACCCGAGATGAAGTTCTGGATCACCATTATGATGAAGCTTCTGGGAGTCACCACCCCGTTGATGAAGCTTCTGGGATTCACTGCCTCGGTGATTATGAAGCTTCTGAGAGACACCACCCCTATGATGAATCTTCTGTGATTCACCACCGCCATGATGAATCTTCTGAGAGTCTAATCCTCGATGATGAAGCTACAGGGAAACACCACCCCATTGATGAAGCTTCTGGGAGTCACCAACCCGATGTTGAAGCCTGTGGGAGTCACCACCCCGATGATGAAGCTTCTGGTAGTCACCACCCCGATGATGAATCTTCTGGTAATCACCACCCCAATGATGAAGCTGCTGGTATTCACCACCCCGATTATCACGAAGTTTCTGGGAATCACCACCCCGATGATAATAAAGCTTCTGGGAGTCACCACCCTGATAATGAAGCTTCTAGGAGTCACCATCCTGATGATGAAACTCCTGAGAATCAACAGCCTGATGATGAAGTTTCTGGGAGTCACCACCCCGATGATGAAGCTTCTGGGAGTCACCACGCCGATTTTGAAGCTTCTGGGAATCACCTCCCCATGATGAAGCTTCTGAGACTCATTACCGCGATGATAAAGTTTCTGGGATTCACCACCCGGATGATGAAGCTTCTGGGAATCACGAACCCGATGATGAAGCCTCTGGGAGACACCACTACGATGATGAAGCTTCTGGGAGTCACCACCCCGATGATGAAGTTTCTGGGATTCACGACCCCGATGATGAAAATTCTGGGAATCCCACCCCAATGATGAAAATTCTGGGAGTCACCACCCTGATGATGAAACTTCTTCAATTCAAAACCCCGATGATGAAGCTTCTCAGAGTCACCACCCGATGATGAAGTTTCTGAAGTCACCACCACGATGATGATGAAACTTCTGAGAGTCACCACCACGATGATGATGAAACTTCTGAGAGGCACCACCATGATGATGATGAAACTTCTGAGAGTCACCACCATGAAGATGATGAAACTTCTGGGAGTCACCACCACGGTGATGAAACTTCTGAGGGTCACCACCCTGATGATGTCGCTTCTGGGATTCAACAACCCGATGATGAAGCCTCTGGGAGTCAACAACCCGATGAGGAAGCTGCTGGGATTCATCACCCTGATGAAGAAACTTCTGGGATTCACCACCCTAATGATGAATATTCTGGGAGTCACCACCGCGGTGATGATGAAGCTTCTGGGAGCCACCACCCCGATGATGATGAAGCTTCTAGGAGTCAACACGATGATGAAGTTTCTATGAGTCACCACCCCGATAACGAAGATTCTGGGAGTCACCACCCCGATGATGAAGCTTCTGGGAGTCACCACCCCGATGATAAGGCTTCTGGGATTCCCACCCCGATGATGAAGCTTCTGGGATTTGCCACCCCGATGATGAAGATTCTGGGATTCAGCATCCCGATGATGAAGCTGGGAGTCAAAATCCCGATGATGAAGCTTCTGGGAGTCACTACCCAGAAGATGAAGCTTCTGGGAATCAACACCCTGATGAACTTTCTGGGAGTCGCCACCCCGATGATGAAGATTTTGGGAAGCACCACCCCGATGATGATGCTTCTGGGAGTCACCACCCGATGATGATGAATCTTCTGGGAGTCACCACCCTGATTATGAAGCTTCTGGGAATCACCACCCCAATGATGAAGCTTCTGAGATTCAACACCCCGATGATGATGAAGCTTCTGAGAGTCATAACCCTGATGATGAAGCTTCTGGGATTCACCAGCCAGATGATGAAGCCTCTGGGAGTCACCAATCCGATGATGAAGCTTCTGGGATTCATCACACCATGATGAAACTTCTGGGATTCACCACCCTGATGATGAAGATTCTGGGAGTCACCACTGCGGTGATGATGCAGCTTCTGGGAGACACCACCCTGATGATGAGGAAGCCTCTGGGAGTCAGCAACCCGATGATGAAACTTCTCTGACTCACCACCCCAATGATGAAGTTTCTGGGAGTCACCACCCCGATGATGATGAAGCTTCTGGGAGTCACCACCCCGATGATAAGGCTTCTGGGAGTGCCCACCTCGATGATGAAACTTCTGGGATTCACCACCCCAATGATGAAGATTCTGGGATTCACCATCCCGATGATGAAGCTTCTGGGAGTCAAAATCCCAATGATGAAGCTTCTGGGAGTCACTACCCGATGATGAACTTCTGGGCATCCACACCCTGATGATGAAACTTCTGGGAGTTGCCACCCCGATGAGGAAGATTTTGGGTAGCACCACCCCGATGATGATGCTTCTGGGACTCACCACCCCGATGATGATGAATCTCCTGGGAGTCACCACACCGATGATGATGAAGCTTTTTGGAGTCACCACCGCGATGATGATGAAGCTTTTGGGAGTCACCAAAACCAGAATAATTCTGGTTTTCTTTTAAACTGACTAAAATTATTTGGAAAGTAGCCAGGGTACCTGTAAAATAATAAATAAAAGTTTGCAGTAGATGAGTAAAAGAATAATGATTGCTAAAAGGAAAATAATAGTAATTATTAATATGTGAATACAACAAAATGTTAATATATGGAACCAACCCAAATGTCCAACAACGATAAACTAGATTAAGAAAATGTGGCACATATACACCATGGAATACTATGCAGCCATAAAAAATGATGAGTTCATGTCCTTTGTAGCGACATGGATGAAACTGGAAAACATCATTCTCAGTAAACTATCGCAAGGACAAAAAACCAAACACCGCATGTTCTCACTCATAGGTGGGAATTGAACAATGAGAACTCATGGACACAGGAAGGGGAACATCACACTCCGGGGACTGTTATGCGGTGGGGGGAGAGGGGAGGGACAGCATTAGGAGATATACCTAATGCTAAATGACGAGTTAATGGGTGCAGCAAAACAACATGGCACATGGATACATATGTAACAAAATTGCACATTGTGCACATGTACCCTAAAACCTAAAGTATAATAATAAAAAAATAAAAATAAAAAAAAAGAAAACCAGAGGTATAGTAAGACCCAAACCAATTAATATAAAAGACAAAAGTCTGAAAGAGAGATGGACCAATTCTGATGAGAATTCCTGGTTGAAGAAAGACACAGCAATGAACACACAACTTAGCTCTGAGATTCTTACCAACCAGGGCAAAGAGGGAAACACAAAGGATTCAACAATTTGAGTAGATTGTCTTCCAGATGAAAATATTCGAGTTTGTTTTAATAGCAGCATAAGAAGCTACCCCAAAACTTGTGGTTTAAACTATAATGATTTATATTTTTGCAGGGTTCTGTGGGTTGGCTGAGTGATTGTTCTGCTGATCTTGCTTGGGGTCACACATGTGACTTAGGATCATATATGTAGTTGACGGATCACTGGAGGCTGGGATCAGCTGGGGATGTTTATCACGATATCTTATTTCATCTCCATGTAGTGAACTTGAACTTCCTAACAGCATGGCAGTCTCAAGTTAGCACTGCAAGAGGGAGAGTTCCAACAGGACATTCCTTAATATACAAGTGCTTATCAAGTCTCTGCTCATTTGATGTGTCTCATGATGAAATCAAATCATATGGCCAATTTCAGAGTAACCCAAAGTTGAAACGCCAGAAATCATGGGTTATGGGGTCCACAGTCCATCACAGTTTCTTATGACAGGCCGAGTTAGAAATAATCTGGAACTCACTGGCTCCTATAACTGCTTTTTTTTTTTGAGCTGGAGTCTCGCTCTGTTGCCCAAGCTGGAGTACACTGATGTGATCTTGGCTTACTGCAACCTCTGCCTCCCAGGTTCAAGCAATTCTCCTGCCTCAGCTTCTTGAGTAGCTAGGATTACAACCATGTGCCACCATGCCCAGCTACTTTTTGTACTTTTAGTAGAGATGCGGTTTCGCCACGTTGGCCAGGCTGGTCTCGAACTCCTGACCTCAGGTGATCTGCCCACCTCAGCCTCCCAAACTGCTGAGATTACAGGTGTGAGCCACCGCACCCAAGCCCCTATAACCATTTTTAATATTTGCTTTGTATAAACAGCTGTCTTCATGCTTTATATGCTTTTAATTATTAAATCTTGCTTCTGTGTGTTACATTCTTCTTCCCTTTATCCCCTCTATAGTGAGACCACCCTCTGTGTCTTATCAGCCCCTATCGGCCAGAAACTACAAAGATTTTGTTAGCCTTCTGCCTCCAGCAGCCCTGGAACAATTTTCTCTGCCTCTTTGCTGATGATCCCCCCACACCTTCTTTACCAAAATGAAGTTCAGCAATAGTCCTGTGCATGCTGTCGATGGATGCAAACACTTCAGCACATCTCCTTGAGCTATGATGAATCACCGTTCTTGTGTGAATTAGACTAAATGAAGAAACATTCGAAGTACAGATTCCTGGGCCTATTATAGCCTTACAGAGAGATCATATGGGATATTCTACAAGCACAAATAAGGATTGCCCTCTGAATTATACTCTCTTGTCCTTCTTTTGCCTTCTAACATTCATTTTTCTTTTAGCATTTTATGTATCCTTGGCCTACTTTACCTCTGAGTACATAAGTATGGGCAAGAGAGTGGGAGCTACAACCAAATGGCCTTGGATACAATTCTTTCCATCTCTTTTGATCACGGTGTGACTTTGGATAAATCATGTTGCCTCTCTGAGCTTGCTTCATCATTGCTCAAGTGGAAATAATACTTCCTACCTCATATTATCTTCATAAAAACTAAATGTGACAATAGATGTAAAGTGTGGTTCCTCAAACACACTAAGAATTCTATTATTGCTATGATTGTACTTTCTGTGGTGCATAAGAATAAAGCCAATGCAGAAGAAAGCAGAGTTGACAGGTAGGGAAGCTACTCAATCTCTGATGTCATTGTTTGAGTCTTTGGATCCAGCTGTGCCTGAAGCCTATTCTCCCCGTTGAGCTTCTCAGTTACTAAGGTTGATGGATTCCTTTTTTGGTTTAAGCCAGCTGGGGTTAGATATCTGTCACTCATAACGGAGAAGTTCTGGCATATGTAGGACCAGACCTACACTGTGTCAGTTTCATCTGATGAATATGTTTTAAATGCAGATTCTTGATCCTACCATTAGAGATTCCGATTTTGTTGGCTTGGTATGGGGCCCAGGAATATGTATTTTTAGGGTACTCAAGATGACTCAGATGTCACCAGCCTACACATCCACTTTAGAAAACTATTGTCTTAAATTATGAGTCTTTTTATTTGGCGGTCCCTTCAGGGCTTTGTAAGGTACCTTGCAAATAAAAGGACCATTAGCCCATTACATATTTGTTGACTTGAACACACATTTCAAGAATATGGGCAAAGAGACAGCCCAGATTCCTTTTCCTTTGAAAGTATTATTTTTAATAGACAAATAACAGTTATATACCTTTATGGGTTACAATGTGATGTTTTGATACATGTCTGTGTTGCGGAATGATGAAAGTAGCCTAATTAGCATATTCATCCCCTCTAATATTTATTTTTTCTTTGTTGAGAACATTCAAAATTATTTTCTTCTTAGCTATTTGGAACTATACAGAAATTATTCTTGACAGGAGGATTACATGAAGTTGGCCGGACAGCCAAAAAGAATCAGATTATCTCCAGAAATTTCTATGTACCTTTGGGTACGATTGCATCTTGCAGTAGCTACCTTAAATTAATGTAGTACAAGTTTTAAATGCCATTTAGTTTTACCTTTCTAGCTTTAAAGTTTTGGTTATGACCCATTCATCCTATGACCTTGGACCTGCTTCCTGACATAATTGAATTCTGCACCTTATTGTTTGTTTCAAATTAAGACCTCTTTGTTACATATAAAGATTTCATGTTAGGGTTGCCCTTTATGATAAATTTTATTACCACTGAATGGTTGTTTAATAAAAATTTCAGTCTCATTCCAAACACATCAAGGGGTTCCCAGGGACCAGTTTCATATACTCAGGATCCTGATAAATGCAGTGGGAATCCTCTTTATTAAAGACAGGCTGTAAAACGTGCTATTGATGAAAGTATTAACAGCATATGCTATCAAAGTGGAAGAAAAATCAGAGTCCAGCCGGAATAGAACTTTGCTTCATTGATTTGATGCTCACTTGGGTGATTTCATGCTCTTGGCCCCACAATTATTACAATTGCTCCTTCTGGAGGCCTATCTGGATGTATTTTTAAGGGTTATAGACTGAAGCTGAGAACGTGACCACAAAAGATTTATTCTAAAGACTTTCTGTGGAAACCACTCATCATCTGCACTGAGAGGGAGGCAGTTTGGATGTGAGTTTGGAAAGATTATTTTTAAAAGCAGCAATACATTTGGTTTGAATTACAAAGCTGAAGGAGGCCAAATATAACTAAATTAGAAATACTGGAATTAAATTGGAACCTAGAAATTCATAAGCCAGAGGAATATAACCAACATATCTACTCACATATTAGGTCTCCCTCTGATTAGATGCACAATAGTGTACAAGGGTGGGAGGTGCCATCCCATTTTAAACATCATGATAAAACCTGTAGCCTCACCTTTTTATGCGGAACATAAGCAACTGTAACATCAGAGCCATGGGTTCTTCTAGTAGAAGACATGCTAAGAATCTCCAGCAGGGAGAAAAATATCCCATTCCTCTTGATAAACTGACATTGATAAAATGATATTTTCAGATGGATGAGAACTTTGGCATTATATAGCCCATATTTCTTAGCCTTGATTTCATGGATCTATTGTGGGAGGGGTAGTCAGGGGTTGAGGTTTATGGCATCATTGGAAATCATGAAATATGTAAATAAGATTGCACGTTTGTGTGTATATGAGATTTTATTGTGCAGAAGTATCCGAGAAAGATAAAGAACCATCTGTTTTCTCCCACGGACTCATTTTACAGATGGAAGTACTAAGGACCAGGCTGAAATCCAGTGTCCCACAGCAAGTAACTGACAGGACTGGCTCTCAATCTTTGAATTATGGCTAATAGATGGGAGCCTGCTTGAGGCAGAGGGTCAGGGGCTATAAATTGAAAACCTTGGCATGAAATTAACCTGCAGTTCAGTTTTGTTTGATCTGCATAGTTTTTTATCCACTAGGAAAAGTCACACAAATATCCAAATTCTTCTGAAAAATTGCAAGATTTAGCAACACGGATCCCACATTTCCTTGGCATGTGCTCACCAGTTTGACCTAGTCCCTCCCACTTTCTGCTTTCATGTGCTCAGCTGCTTTCCTTAGTTACCTGCCTTGCCTGATCCCTGTAACACTTGAGTTTATGATTCTGAGTGTAGAGAGTTCTAACACCTGCTGGGTCTCTTGGGAGGTTTACAAAGCTCCTTTGGGTCTGGTTCTGTGTCAGTCAGGATAGGCTAGTTTTGTTGGTAGCTTATATTAAAAATACCCTTGATATTGTCTGGCTCTGTGTCCCCACCCAAATCTCATCTTGAATTGTAATCCCCACATGTTGAGGGAGGGAACTGTAATCCCCACATCGTGGGAGGGGGGTGATTGGAACATGGGGGCAGTTTCCCCAATGCTGTTCTCATGATAATGAGTTCTCATGAGATCTGATAGTTTCATAAGGCAATTTTCCCTGCTCTTGCTGGCTCTTCTCTCCTGCCACCATGTGAAGAAGGTCCTTGCTTCCCCTTCACCTTCTACCATGACTGTTAGTTTCCTGAGGCCTCCCAGCCATGCGGAACTCTGAGTCAATTAAACCTCTTCCTTTATAAGTTACCCAGTCTTAGTTGTCTCTTTATAGCAGTGTGAGAACAGACTGAAACAATCCCCAAATTACAATGGCTTGAAATAACAGACATTTAATTCTTGCTCATGAAACATATCCATCAGGATTGCTGTGATAGTCATTTAGGGATCCAGACTGATGGAGCAGCTGCCATGTCGAATGCTGTGGGCAAGAGCTCTGCATGGTGTCAAATTGACAATTAAATGCTCGAGCCCAAAAGTGACACATGTTGCATGCGCTCATAGCTCATTGGTCACTACCAGTAACATGGCCTCATCCAACCTTAAGGGCTTGGAAGTGTGATCCTATTGTGTGTGCAGAAGGCAGAGGCTGATGAATACTTAGTATGCACTACTGATTCCTTTTGTCAGCCTTGTGGAAACTGAGTGGTGGGATGTAATTCCTGCATATGTGAGATTGCCTTGGGTCACCTGTGAACACCTTATCTATGATAACAAAGCACTCTGTGTCTGAGGAACATGGAAGCAGCAAAGTCCATGTGAAGTTCAGGATGTTCTGTGGAGATAGAAGCCCGCCATCTGGCCTGAATTCGAGTCCCAGATTTCTCACTGTGTAGTACTGGGAAAATGCTCTGTATATTTTAGTCTCAGTTCTCTCATCTATAACTTAGCATACTAATATCATCTGTCTTTATTAGCATAGCAGCCTAAACTGACTAAGTGCTCTGAGCTATAGATGACAGAAATTTCTCACAGCTGTGGAGGCTGGAAGCCTGTGATCAGGGTGCCAGCATGACCGAGTTCTAGCAAGGGCCCTCTTCCGGGTTACAGACTGCCAACTTCTCATTGTATTCCTCTGTTTCAGAAAGAGGGTCAAAAATATCCCTGGGGTCTCTTTTATAAGGGAACTAATCTCAGTCATGAAGTTCCCACCCTCATGACCTCATCACCTCCCAAAGGCTCCATCTCCTAGTACCATCTCATGGAGATTAGAGTCTCAACATATGAATTTGGAGGAGACACAGATATTCAGTCAATTGCACCATCTTCTGAGTTCTTAGAGATAATTACATTAAATGAATTCAGAGAGTAGGTATGAAGCCCAATATTGTATCTCCATCAGTAGTAGTTGCTATTTTTGAGGGTGCTACATTGTAGTGGCTATAAAATGGGTTCACATGTAGCTATAAGACTTTGGGAAAGTTATCAAACTTCTCTATGCCTTAATTTACTGGCCTTAAAAATCAACAGTACTATGCCTGTGCCTTAAAATCATTATGATGATTCAATGAGGTTTTGTATTAAAAGCACTTCACAAAAATTAAGCACTTGATATATATGGCATACTAGTATTTTAAAAATATCATGCGGATTAGTATGCAGATACACAAATTCTTTCATTTCTTTTTTAAAAAACTAAAAAATACCACTAACAATTCTAGACTAAAGAGGTCTAAAAAGCTTTCTGGGGTCCCTTTTATAAAGATACTAATCCCAGTGATCTCATTAGTCTCATCAACTCTGCTAACCAATATTACTATCATTTTATTGGAGCCTGTTTCTGTCTGAAAATGTTTTTACTTTATAACCTTCTTAGGTATAAGACTCTCTGTTGTTCAGACTACAGGACTTCCTGGTGTTTTCTAATGAGGATGAACTCTATTCTGAGAATTTGGCAGCTCTGCTTGTCTTTGACCCACGTGGTACATTTGTGCAGCAGTCGGAAATTTATAACACAGTTCAGGGAGCTGCTGCCAGTACTCATCAGTGCCAAGCTGCTTAGGCAAAAATGTGGGGAATATTTTGTCTTATCTACTCAACTCCTTCCCTAAGAACCCAATGAACAAATTGACCCTAGGGAATCAAGCAATCAAGGAGATTACTATTGCCACAGATCCTCTTGTGAGTATCCCAGACAAGCGTAAGAGAAATAGAAGATATTAGAGGCCAAAAGAAAAAAAAAATCAAGAAATACAGAAAACGGTGGCTGTCTGTACCTGAAACTTGAATCTCAGTTCTCCAAATATGAAAGTCTTTAAGAACAACACCAAAGGGCAAGCAAGCACACTTTTTGGAAGACTACCAAGAGCTTTATTATTTTAATTCTCCTGACACTTCTCTGTGAGAGTTTTATTTGTTCCCTCTTTTTGTTTGTTTTTGAGACAGAGTCTCACTTATCGCCTAGGCTGGAGTGCAGTAGCACAATCTCGGCTCACCACAACCTCCGTCTCCCAGGTTCAAGCAATTCTCCTGCTTCAGCCTGCCGAGTACCTGGGACTACAGGTGCGTGCCACCTATGCCTGGCTAAATTTTTGTATTTTCAGTAGAGACAGGATTTCACCATGTTGGCCAGGCTGGTCTGGAACTCCTGACCTCAAGTGATCCATCTGCTTCGGCCTTCCAAAGTGCTGGGATTACAGGCATGAGCCACCACGCCTGGCCAGTTGTTCCCCTTTTATAGATGGGGAAAGTGAGGCCCAGAGAGGTTAAGCAATTGTCTAAGGTCAAGTGGACACATGGTGAATCTTCAATTTATACCAGACCTAACTAGTTCTTTCCACTATACCATGTTGACATGGTTTCACTGTGTTCCCATAAAAATTTCAACTTGAAATGTATCTCCCAGAATTTTCATGTGTTGTGGAAGA
This sequence comes from Nomascus leucogenys, assembly GCF_006542625.1. Lineage (NCBI taxonomy): Eukaryota > Metazoa > Chordata > Mammalia > Primates > Hylobatidae > Nomascus > Nomascus leucogenys. Next base: position 129,774 of record NW_022096897.1, read on the forward strand.
GACCTGGGAGGTAATTGAATCATGGGGGCTTGTCTTTCCCATGCTATTCTTGTGATAGTGAATAAGTCTCACGAGATCTGATGGGCTTATCAGGAGTTTCTGCTTTTGTTTCTTCCTCATTCTCTCTTGCTGCCACCATATAAGAAGTGTCTTTCACCTCTCACCATGATTCTGAGGCCTCCCCAGCCATATGGAACTGTAAGTCCAATTAAACCTCTTTTTCTTCCCAGTCTTGGGTATGTTTTTGTTAGCAGTGTGAAAATGAACCAATACAGTAAATTGGTACCAGTAGAGTGTGGCGTTGCTGAAAAGATACCCAAAAATGTGGAAGTGACTCTAGAACTGGGCAACAGGCAGAGGCTGGAACAGTTTGGAGGGCTTGGGAGAAGACAGGAAAATGTGGGGAAGTTTGGAACTTCCTAGAGACTTGTTGAATGGCTTTGCCCAAAATGCTGATAGGATATGGACAATAAGGTCCAGGCTGAGGTGACCTCAGATGGAGATGAGGAACTTGCTGGAAATTGGAGTAAAGGTGACACTTGTTATGTTTCAGCAAAGGGACTGGAGGCATTTTGCCCCTGCCCTAGGGATTTGTGGAACTTTGAACTTGAGAAAGATGATTTAGGGTATCTGGCAGAAGAAATTTCTAAACAGCAAAGCATTCAAGAGGTGACTTGGGTTCTTTCAGAGGCATTCAGTTTTATAAGGGAAGAAGAGCATAGAAGTTTGAAAAATTTGCAGCCTATGTGACAGAAAAGAAAAACCCATTTTTGGGGGGAGAAATTCAAGCCAATTATAGAAATGTGCATAAGTAGCGTGGAGCCTAATGTTAATCCCCAAGACCATGGGGAAAATGTCTCCAGGCCACATCAGAGATCTTCATGGCAGCCACTCCCATCACAGGTCCAGAGGCCCAAGAGGAAAAACTGGCTTCGTGGGTCGGGCCCAGGGTCCCCGTGCTGTGTGCAGCCTAGGGAGTTGGTACCCTGTGTCTCAGCTGCTCCAGCCATGGCTGAAAGGGGCCAGTGTACAGTTCGGGCTGTGGCTTCAGAGGGGGAATCCCCAGCCTTAGCAGCTTCCATATGGTGTTGAGCCTGTGGGTGCACAGAAGTCAAGAATTGAGGTTTGGGAACCTCTGCATAGATTTCAGAAGATGTATGGAAATGCCTGGATGCCCAGGCAAAAGTTATCTATAGGGGCGGAGCCCTCATGGAGAACCTCTGCTAGGGCAATGTGGAAGGGAAATGTGGGGTTGGATCCCCACAGAGTCCCTACTGGGGCACTGCCTAGTGGAGCTGTGAGAGGAAGGCCACAGTCCTCCAGACACCAGAATGGTAGATCCACTAACAGCTTGCAACATGTGCCTGGAAAAGCCGCAGACGCTCAAGGCCAGACTGTGAAAGCAGCCGGTAGGGAAGCTGTATCCTGCAAAGCCACAGTGGCAGAGCTGCTCAAGAACATGGGAACCCACCTCTTGCATCAGCATGACCTGAATGTGAGATGTGGAGTCAAAGAAGATCATTTTGGAGCTTTAAAATTTGACCACCTCACTTGATTTTGGACTTGCATGGACCCTGTAACCTCTTTGTCTTGGCAATTTTCTCTCATTTGGAATGGCTGTATTTACCCAATACTTGTAACCCCATTGCATCTAGGAAGTAACTTGCTTGCTTTTGACTTTACAGGCTCATAGGAGGAAGAGACTTGCATTGTCTTAGATGAGACTTTGGACTCTGGACTTTTGGGTTAATGCTGAAATGAGTTAAGACTTTGGGGGACTGTTGGGAAGGCATGATGGCTCTTTAAATGTGAAGACATGAGATTTGGAGGGGCCAGGGGCAGAGTGATACGGTTTGACTGTGTACCCATTCAAATCTCAACTTGAATTGTATCTCCCAGAATTCTCACGTTGTGGGGGGGCTGAGGGGGAGGTAACTGAATCATGAGGGCCGGTCTTTCCCGTGCTAATCTCATGTTAGTGAATAAGTCTCATGAGATCTGATAGGTTTATCAGGAATTTCCACTTTTGCTTCTTCCTCATTCTCTCTTGGTGCCGCCATGTAAGAAGTGCCTTTCACTTCCTGCCATGATTCTGAGGCCTCCCCAGCCATGTGGAAGTGTAAGTCCAATTAAACCTCGTTTTCTTCCCAGTCTCAGGTATATCTTTTTCAGCAACGTGAAAATGGACTAATACACGTGTAATTTCTCCTAGCAGGGGAAAGGTTAGCTCCAAAATGTCAGCTTTAGAGTCCCCTCAAGATGTGGCCTAGAGAGTTTAATACGTTTCTCAGAGAGATAAAATAATTAGCTGAAGATTTCAGGGCTGGTAAGTTGGGGTACTGGCTCAAAAGCTCACATTCTCTTCCTGGTTCCTGGTTCCAAACAGCTCTTCAAATCAGGTGGGGCTGGGTGCAGATAGACTCCTTCAAGGTTCCCCAATCACCGGGAATTTTAGGGACTTGTTCAGGAATTTCCCCAACGCGCTTTAGTGCAAAAAGTTAAATGCCAAGCCTAGCCAGTTTCTGCTGGCTCTGGAAAAAAGGGCTGTGGTGAAAGGCTGCATTCTAATCTCCCACATGGAGGCTCTGCCATACTGTTCCTATGCTGCTGAGTGCATTTGCATTTTGAATGAATCTGCTGGCCAAAGATCCCTTTAAGTTTTCATCTGCCTTTTGTGGTCAACTTTGAACTTTCCTGTGCTGACTGAAACGAAGTATAACACCAGTCCTGCCCAGGCAAGCTGCTTCTAGTGAATAGGAAGTGAGCAACACTGGATTCAAGCCCAGGTCGAGAGAGGTGAGAGGTGAGGTCAGCACATCTGGTTTCTGCCTTCAGACTTCTTTACAGATGAGGGAAAGGTGCACTCTTTAAAAGGACAGTCAAGCGGGCCCCAAGTCACCCCAAGAAATCTCAGCTGTCCCCTACCTGGGGGATGTCAGGCTTCTTCAGCATCAAGCTGGCAGAGGCTCCAAGGACTGGTGTGGAAGGACAGAGCAGTTTTCCCATGTGACGGGGAACTTGTTTCAGAGGCGTCAACAGATCCACACTAAGTCTTGTGCTATAAACTCCAGCTGGTCCCCAACTGAAGTTTTGTGGGGATGGGGAAGGAGGGTGATTTCTAGGATAGGGGAAATATGCCGTTGGTTGAATATAGGATTGTACTTATCTCGTTATGTCTTGGAAAATTTCCTTAGGTTTTGGAAGCCTCAGAACCCTCCAGAGTTTCAATTTCAGAGGCTAAGTCTTTGAGGGTCCCAACAAGAAATATAAACAGTACAGCCTGCTGGTGATAAAAACAATGGCGGTAGTGAGGAGAGGAGGATACTGAGGAAAATGTTTCTTCTTGGCTCATGATAGTTCCTTTCTGTGAAAGGGTGCAACTGATAGAAACAGTGGGGCTTCACCTGTGGCATCACTTTCTCTACCTTAGCAAGGAGGAGGGCCTTATCTTGTTGGAAAATTTCAGAAAAAAATACTAGCTCTTTCTTTTTGTCCTCTCTGATGTTAAGTCATCAGCAGAAATGTGAGTTCTTGCCAGCTTCTCCATGCTGTCTTATGTGGCACCACTGCCTGGGTTGGTTGTGTGAATCTACCTGCCAGAGGGTTGAGGGTGGGAGTACCTGAAACCGTTGAATCCTGCAAATACAAACCACAGCTTCCATTCTAGTCTTTATCTGTCATACAGGTTAGAGTTTCACTTTCCAATCTGCAACTCTTGTGTCTTGTTTCTGTGCGAAGAACGTGGGTGTGGATGTGCATATTTATTGTGTCCCTGTGATAGTTAATTTTATGTGTCAACTTGGTGAGGCTATGACACCTAGTTGTTTCATCAAATGCCAGTCTATATGCTGCTATGAAAATATTTTTAGATGTGATTAATATTTAAATCAGTTGACTTTAAGTGGAGCATATTTGTGTCCATAATATGGGTAGGCCTCATTCAATCAGTCGAAGGCTTTCAGAGCCAAGACTGAGATTTCCCAAGAAAGCAGCAATTCTGACTCACGACTGCAACATACAAATCCCGCCCGAGTTCCCAGCCTACCGACTCAAGACTGCAACACCAACACAACTGAATTTCCAGCCTGCCAGCTTGCCCTACAGATGTAGACTGGTTAGCTTCCACGGTTGCATAAGCTAATTCCTTGAAATAAGTCTCTCTCTCATATATGTCTCCTAATGGTTCTGTTTCTCAGAAGAAGTCTGGCTTATACAGTCCCTCATGATCCCCGCACATAATGACTAATAACCGTGGCTGATATCATTGAGTCCTCAACTAATCCTCACAATTACTTACAAGGTAGGCAATAGCATTCCTCCCATTTTGAAGATGGGGGAGCTTAGATGTGAAATAGTTAAGTAACTTGCTCAAGGCTGTGGAACTAGTAAGTGGAGATGCAGCATTTGAATTCAAATTTTCCTGAAACCATAACTTATGTGTTTAACTATTATGCTATGCAGCCTCCAGACCAGAAAAGGAAGTCCTACTCAAAGTTATGATATACTGCACAGTTAAGTTGAAAACACCCATTTGATCATAGTCAAGAGAGGAAAGTCTTTGTCTGTTAGTCTTATGCTGAGTGTTTATATTTTGAGTGTCTCTCTGTTTCAGTGCTAGATGGAAGAATTACATGTTAAAGCTGATAGTAATAACCCAATGGTTACTTCTCTAGCCAGCCTCATGGGTGCTTCCGTCCCTTAGTTTGGGATGTGATCTATGGTTCTGAGTGTCCTTTTTGTATTTGTTACTCTAGTATTTAGCATAATCAGTAACTCTCAACGATGGCTATAGGAAGCACACATACCAGCAAGGATAGTGGCATGAAGAAATAAAAGAATCATCATTGATAAAATTCACCTTTGAGGATTTATTCATACATTCATCTGTCTCTTCGTGCATTTATCTGATAGTCAACCAGAAAGGTCTGTTGAGAAGTTATTCTGTGCATGTATTTTTATTTCATTCGTTCATTTATTCAGAAATGAAATTATTACATACTCTGTCTCGCTAGGTGGATTCTCCCAAATTCACCCTTGTTTTCACACCCTGACTTCAACTTCTCTCCCATCTACCTCTTGGAAATGTACCTAACCCATTTCTATTCCCTCAGAGCCTCGCACTATATTTTCCATGACAATATTTGATAAAATAATACAGAGAAATGGATTAATGGAATTGAATGGCATAATGGTTAAGACATACTCAGTTTAAGTGAGTTTTTTTAAAAGCACACCATCTTGATGCAGAAGCAATAACTTTTATGATGGACACTTCAGGCAATATATTATGAGTGGTTTTGGTCTGATAAGCCTTCCCAGTGTCCATTCAATCTCACTACCCATGTTGAGGGTAGCAGTAGCATTTTATCAGAAGCCAGCAATATGTCATCTTGCATGACATATTACTTGTTCATAGGATGATTCTGTCATAACATAAAAAGAACCAAGTATTTGCATTAAGAAACTATTTATGTAAGAAAAAGACAATGACTGAAAGAGGCCAACAGACTTCAAATTGTCTCCTCTCTGGCTTCATAAAAATACTACTTTACTCCTTTGACAGAGGCTGAAGCTGCCTAATCAATAGCCATATTCCTGAACCAACATTTTGGTTAGGATGTAATTCCCACCAATATTTTGGTTAGGCTGTCTAGTTAAAAGACTACATTTTCCATGCTCCATGTATCTAGCTAGTAGAGTGTTTCTTCTAGGAAGGTTCTACAAGTAATGCTGACTCAGCTAAGAGGTGTTTCCTTTTGTTTTTCCCTCTTCTTCCTGCCTGCAAAGCAGATATAAAGGCTGTAGATTCAGCAGCCATTTTGGAACATGAAGCAATGTTAAGAATTGAAGACATATAATAGTATTGTAGAGTGTAAAGATATGGAGAGTTTGGGTCCTTGGTGAGTAGGGAATTATTCCCTCCATATTGGACTACCTACATCCAGAATTCTTTGATGTAAAGAAGATACACATTTCTGCCTCATTTCAAACTTCTTCAATTTTTGTTTCCATGTATGTGTTCTACTCACCTGAATCTGATGGCAACTAACACATCCCCCAAGTTTATCATTAAAATCTATGAACTATATTATTCCAATAATAATGTTGCATTGGCCAGGTGTGGTGGCTCATGCCTGTAATCCCAGCACTTTGGGAGGCTGAGGTGGGTGGATCACGAGGTCAGGAGATCGAGACCATCCTGGCTAACACAGTGAAATGCTGTCTCTACTAAAAATACAAAAAATTAGCCAGGTGTGGAGGCAGGTGCCTGTAGTCCCAGCTGCTTGGGAGGCTGAGGCAGGAGAATGACATGAACCCAGGAGGCAGAGCTTGCAGTGAGCCGAGATCATAACACTGCACTCCAGCCTGGGTGACAGAGCGAGACTCCAACTCAAAACAAAACAAAAATAATGTGGGCAGCGGTTCCAAGATGGCTGAACAGGAACAGCTCCAGTCTACAGATTCCAGCATGAGTGACACAGAAGATGGGTGATTTCTGCATTTCCAACTGAGGTACAGGGTTCATCTCACTGGGGCTTGTCAGACAGTGGGTGCAGGATAGTGGGTGCAATGCACCAAGTGTCAGCCAAAGCAGGGTGAAGCATTGCCTCACCCAGGAAGTGAAAGGGGTCAGGGAATTCCCTTTCCTAGCCAAACAAAGGTGTGAACAGACAGCACCTGGAAAATCGGGTCACTTCCACCCTAATATTGTGCTTTTCCAATGGTCTTAGCAAACGGCACACCAGGAGATTATATCCCACGCCTGTCTCAGAGGGTCCCAAGCCCACAGAGCCTCACTCATAGCTAGCACAGCAGTCTGAGATTGAACTGCAAGGCAGCAGTGAGGCTGGGAGAGGGGCACCCGCCATTGTTGAGGCTTAAGTAGGTAAACAAAGTGACTGGGAAGCTCAAACTGGGTGCAGCCCACCACAGCCCAAGGAGGTCTGCCTGCCCCTGTAGACTCCACCTCTGGGGGCAGGGCATAGCTGAACAAAAGGCAGCAGAAACCTCTGCAGATTTAAATGTCCCTGTCTGACAGCTTTGAAGAGAGAAGTGGTTCTCCCAGCATGGAGTCTGAGATCTGAGAACAGACAGAATCCCTCCTCAAGTGGGTCCCTGAATCCTGAGTAGCCTAACTGGGAGGCACCCCCAGTAGGGGCTGACACTTCATATGATCAGGTACCCATCTGAGATGAAACTTCCAGAGAAACAATCAGGCAGCAACATTTGCTGTTCAGCAATATTAGCTTTTCAGCAGCCTTCACTGCTGATACCCAGGCAAACAGGGTCTGGAATGGACCTCTGGCAAACTCCAACAGACCTGCAGCTCAGTGTACTGACTGTTGGAAGGAAAACTAACAAACAGAAAAGACATCCACACCAAAACTCCATGTGTACGTCACCATCATCAAAGATCAAAGGTAGAAAAAACCACAAAGGTGGGGAAAAAAGAGAGCAGAAAAGCTGAAAATTCTAAAAATTGGAGTGCCTCTCCCCCTACAAAGGAATGCAGCTCCTCATCAGCAATGGAACAAAGCTGGACAGAGAATGACTTTGATGAGTTGAGAGAAGACAGCATCAGATGATCAAACTTCTCTGAGCTACAGAAGGAAGTTCAAACCCATCACAAAGAAGCTAAAAACCTTGAAAAAAGATTAGACGAATGGCTAACTCGAATAACCAGTGTAGACAAGTCCTTAAATTCTCTACACTGATGGACCTGATGGAGCTGAAAACCATGGAACGAGAACTACGTGATGAATGCACATGCTTCAGTAGCTGATTTGATCAACTGGAAGAAAGGACATCAGTGACAGATCAAATGAATGAAATGAAGTGATAAGAGAAGTTTAGAGAAAAAAGAGTAAAAAGAAATAAACAAAGCCTCCAAGAAATATGGGACTATGTGAAAAGATCAAATCTACATCTGATTGGTGTACCTGAAAGTGATGGGGAGAAAGGAACCAAGTTGCAAAACACTCTGCAGGATATTATCCAGGAGAACTTCCCCAACCTAGCAAGGCAGGCCAACATTCAGATTCAGGAAATACAGAGAACACCACAAAGATACTCTTCGAGAAGAGCAACTCCAGGACACATAATTGTGAGATTCACCAAAGTTGAAATGAAGGAAAAAATGTTAAGGACAGCCAGAGAGAAAGGTCAAGTTACCCAAAAAGGGAAGCCCATAAGACTAACAGCTGATCTCTCAGCAGAAACTACAAGCCAGAAGAGAGTGGGGGCCAATATTCAACATTCTTAAAGAAGAGAATTTTCAACCCAGAATTTCATATCCAGCTAAACTAAGCTTCATAAGTGAAGGAGAAATAAATACTTTACAGACAAGGAAAGGCTGAGAGATTTTGTCACCACCAGGCCTGCCCTGCAAGAGCTCCTGAAGGAAGCGCTAAATATGGAAAGGAACAACCCGTACCAGCCACTGCAAAAACATGCCAAATTGGAAAGTGCATCAATGCTAGGAAGAAACTGCATCAACTAATGAGCAAAATAACCAGTTAACATCATAATGACGGGATCAAATTCACACATAACAATATTAACCTTAAATGCAAATGGGCTAAATGCTCCAATTAAAAGACACAGACTAGCAAGTTGGATAAAGAGTCAAGAACCATCAGTCTGCTGTATTCAGGAGACCCATCTCACGAGCAGAGACACACATAGGCTCAAAATAAAGGGACGGAGGAAGATCTACCAAGCAAATGGAAAACAAAAAAAAGCAGGTGTTGCAGTCGTAGTCTCTGATAAAACAGACTTTAAACCAACAAAGATCAAAAAAAAAGAAGGCCATTACATAATGGTAAAGGGATCAATTCAACAAGAAGAGCTAACTATCCTAACTACATATGCACCCAATACAGGAGCACCCAGATTCATAAAGCAAGTCCTTAGAGACCTACAAAGAGACTTAGACTCCAACACGATAATAATGGGAGACTTTAACACCCCACTGTCAACATTAGACACATCAATGAGACGGAAAGTTAACAAGGATATCCAGGAATTGAACTCACCTCTGCACCAGGTGGATCTAATAAACAGCTACAGAACTCTCCACCCCAAATCAACAGAATATACATTCTTCTCAGCAACACATCACATTTATTCCAAAATTGACCACATAGTTGGAAGCAAAGCACTCCTCAGCAAATGGAAAAGAATAGAAATTATAAATGGAAACTGAACAACCTGCTCCTGAATGACTACTGGGTACATAACGAAATGAAGGCAGAAATAAAGATGTTCTTTGAAACCAGTGAGAACAAAGACACAACATACCAGAATCTCTGGGACACATTCAAAGCAGTGTGTAGAGGGAAATTTCTAGCACTAAATGCCCACAACAGAAAGCAGGAAAGATCAAAAATGGACACCGTAAAATCACAATGTAAAGAAATAGAGAAGCAAGAGCAAACACATTCAAAAGCTAGCAGATGGCAAGAAATAACAAAGATCAGAGCAGAACTGAAGGATATAGAGACACAAAAAAACCTTAAAAAAATCAATGAATCCAGGAGGTGGTTTTTTGAAAGGATCAACAAAATTGATAGACCACTAGCAAGACTAATAAAGAAGAAAACAAAGAAGAATCAAATAGATGCAAAAAAAAATGATAAACGGGATATCATAACTGATCCCACAGAAATACAAGCTATCATCAGAGAACACTATAAACACCTATATGCAAATAAACTAGAAAATCTAGAAGAAATGGATAAATTCCTGGACACATACACCCTCCCAAGACTAAACGAGGAAGAAGTTGAATCTCTGAATAGACCAGTAACAGACTCTGAAATTGGAGCAATAATTAATAGCCTACCAACCAAAAAAAGTTCAGTACCAGACGGATTCACAGCACAATTCTACCAGAGGTATAAGGAGGAGCTGGTCCCATTCCTTCTGAAACTATTCCAATCAATAGAAAAAGAGGGAATCCTCCCTAACTCATTTTATGAGGCCAGCATCATCCTGATACCAAAGCCTGGCAGAGACACAACCAAAAAAAGAGAATATTAGACCAATATCCCTGAAGAACATCGATGTAAAAATCCTCAATAAAATGCTGGCACACCAAATCCAGCAGCACATCAAAAAGCTTATCCACCATGATCAAGTGGGCATCATCCCTGGGATGCAAGGCTGTTTCAACATATGCAAATCAATAAACGTAATCCAGCATATAAACAGAACCAAAGACAAAAACCACATGATTATCTCAATAGATGCAGAAAAGGCCTTTATCAAAATTCAACAACCCTTCATGCTATAAACTCTCAATAAATTAGGAATTGATGGGACTTATCTCAAAATAATAAGAGCTATCTATGACAAACCCACAGCCAATATCATACTGAATGGGCAAAAACTGGAAGCATTCCCTTTGAAAACTGGCACAAGACGGGGATGCCCTCTCTCACCACTCCTATTCAACATACTGTTGGAAGTTCTGGTCAGGACAATCAGGCAGGAGAAAGAAGAAAAGAGTATTCAATTAGGAAAAGAGGAAGTCAAATTCAATTAGGAAAAGAGGAAGTCAAATATCCCTGTTCGCAGATGACATGATTGTACATCTAGAAAACTCCATTGTCTTAGCCTAAAATCTCCTTAATCTGATTAGCAACTTCGGCAAAGTCTCAGGATACAAAATCAATATGCAAAAATCACAAGCATTCTTACACACCAATAACAGACAAACAGAGAGCCAAATCATGAGTGAACTCCCATTCACAACTGCTTCAAAGAGAATAAAATACCTAGGAATCCAACTTACAAGGGATGTGAAGGACCTCTTCAAGAAGAACTACAAACCACTGCTCAATGAAATAGAAGAGGACACAAACAAAAGGAACAACATTCCATGCTCACAGATAGGAAGAATCAAGATCATGAAAATGGCCATACTGCCCAAAGTAATTTATAGATTCAATGCCATCCCCATCAAGCTAGCAATTACTTTCTTCACAGAATTGGAAAAAAACTACTTTAAAGTTTATACGGAACCAAAAAAGAGCCTGCATTGCCAAGTCAATCCGAAGCCAAAAGAACAAAGCTGGAGGCATCACGCTACCAGACTTCAAACTATACTACAAGGCTACAGTAACCAAAACAGCATAGTACTGGTACCAAAACAGAGATACAGACCAATGGAACATAACAGAGCCCTCAGAAATAATGCTGCACATCTACAACTATCTGATCTTTGACAAAACTGACAAAATCAAGCAATGGAGAAAGGATCCCCTATTTAATAAATGGTGCTGGGAAAATTGGCTAGCCATATGTAGAAAGTTGAAACTGGATCCCTGCCTTACACCTTATACAAAAATTAATTCAAGATGGACTAAAGACTTACATGTCAGACCTAAAACCATAAAAACACTAGAAGAAAACCTAGGCAATACCATTCAGGACATAGGCATGGGCAAGGACTTCATGTCTAAAACACAAAAAGCAATGGCAACAAAAGCCAAAATTGACAAATGGGATCTAATTAAACTAAAGAGCTTCTTCACAGCAAAAGAAACTACCATCAGAGTGAACAGGAAATGAACTCAAATTTACAAGAAAAAAACAAACAACCCCATCAAAAAGTGGGCAAAGGACATGAACAGACACTTCTCAAAAGAAGACATTTATGCAGCCAAAAGGCACATGAAAAAATGCTCATCATCACTGGCCATCAGAGAAATGCAAATCAAAAAAACAATGAAATACCATCTCACACCAGTTAGAACGGCGATCATTAAAAAGTCAGGAAACAACAGGTGCTGGAGAGGATGTGGAGAAACAGGAACACTTTTACACCATTGGTGGGACTGTAAACTAGTTAAACCATTGTGGAAGTCAGTGTGGAGATCCCTCAGGGACCTAGAACTAGAAATACCATTTGACCCAGCCATCCCATTACTGGGTATATACCCAAAGGATTATAAATCATGCTGCTATAAAGACACATGCACACGTATGTTTATTGCGGCACTATTCACAATAGCAAAGACTTGGAACCAACCCAAATATCCAATAATGATAGACTGGATTAAGAAAATGTGGCTCATACACACCATGGAATACTATTAAGCCATGAAAAATGATGAGTTCATGTCTTTGTAGAGACATGGATGAAGATGGAAACCATCATTCTCAGCAAACTAACACAAGGACAAAAAACCAAACACCTCATGTTCTCACTCATAGTTGAGAACTGAACAATGAGAACACATGGACACAGGAAGGGGAACAACACACACTGGGGACAGTTGTGGGGTGGGGGGAGGAGGGAGGGATAGCATTAGGAGATATACCTAATGCTAAATGACAAGTTAATGGGTGCAGCACACCAACATGACACATGTATACATATGTAACAAACCTGCACATTGTGCACATGTACCCTAAAACTTAAAGTATAATAATAATAAAATTAAAATAAAAGGTCAAGACTTCTGGCCCAAAGGGCCTGCAGCTGGTCTGACCATCTATCAGAAAATCTGAATTTAAATGGAGACACATTGTATTGTGACATGCAATAAAAGAACTAAAGCAGCAGCGGGTCTTGATTTGGGTTTCCTTTCCACCCTACACAGCTCCAGTGAATGGAGGAGTGAGCATGCCTGTGGTGCTCCTGACACATCTGGGGTGGCTCCCACTGACAGTGGTCAACCTTTGGGATTTTCTACACATTGCAGGGTCATAGTCCATCTATGCTAACCTAGAATGTCTAGATAAAAGCTCCTGTTTAGAGACTGGAGAGAAAACTGTCAAACCTGAAGGCCCATGAACTGTCTCAGTCTGGGGAGAACACATGTAGGAAAGACTACAGAATCTTATGTAAGAAGTCTAATTTCAGATTGACCCATAGAGCTTTACGATTGTGAATAATTACCTTACTTTTCAATGCTCTGTTATTCTCTCATCAATGAGAAAAGTGAACCAAATAGTCTCCCATATCCCTTCCAATCTTAACATCCTCTGACTTTCTGATTAAAGAGTGATACTCACTGGGTGCAGTGGCTCACGCCTGTAATCCCAGCACTTTGGGAGGCCGAGGTGAGCAGATCACCTGAGGTGGGGAGTTTGAGACCAGCCTGACCAACATGAAGAAACCCTGTCTCTACTATTTTTACAGAATTAGCCAGGTGTGGTGGTGCATGCCTGTAATCCCAGCTACTCTGGAGGCTGAGGGATGAGAATTGCTTGAACCTGGGAGGCAGATGCTGTGGTTAGCCGAGATTGCACCATTGCACTCCAGCCTGAGCAACAAGAACAAAACTCCACCTCAAAAAAAAAAAGAAAAGTGATACTAGTAAGGCTAAAACTGTGGCTGAACCCCAATAGGAGCCTGCTGGGATTATGCTATGCAAAATTACTCCACACAGAGCCATTCTGACCATGTCCCTCCCTACACCAGCTATCATACAGATATGCACTACTGGTATGAGAAGTCCTTGCTACAGAGGACATTGACTGATTCAATAATAGACTGATTAAGTCATTCAACCAAAAAATATTTACTGAGCACCTTCTAGGTATTTAGGTATACAACAGAGCAAAACAGACAAAAATCCCTTCCCTCATGGAGCTTACATTTTAGTGAAAGAGGAAGAGGAGTCAAGTATCAAATAGGAAATATGAGTTGAGGATATATTTTGTGCAGAGCAGCCTGGAGGCCCTTGATAAGGTGACTTTTGAGCCAAAATCCAAAGCAGTGAGAGTGAGCCATGCAGACATAAGGGGAAGAATGTTCCAGGCAGAGGGAACAGCAAGGCCCAGAGACAGGACAAGGTCAAGCATGCCTGGCATGTTAAAGGAAACACCATGAGCTCAGTGTTTATAAAGAGGAGTAAGAGCAGGAGAGTAGCAGGAAGCACAGTGAGACAGGTAGTAGGGGACCAGATAATGTAGAAAACAAAGCCACTGGAGAATTTGAACAGAGGGGTAAACATCATCTGAATTCCACTGTAAAAGGATTGTTCTAGCTGTTGTACTGAGAGTAGACTGGGTGGGTGCGGTGGCTCATGCCTGTAATCCCAACACTTGAGAGGCCGAGGCAGGCAGATCACTAGAGGCCAGGAGTTCAAGACCAGCCTGGCCAACAGGGCAAAACTCTGTCTCTACTAAAAATACCAAAAAAAAAAAAAATAGCCAGGCCTGGTGGCTCACACCTGTAATCCCAGCTATTAGGGAGGCTGAGGCAGGAGAATCACTTGAACCCAGCAGGTGAGAGTTGCAATGAGCCAAGATCACAACATTGCACTCCAGCCTTGGTGACAAAGCAAGACTCCGTCTCAAAAAAAGAGAGAGAGAGTAGACTGAAAGAGGCAAGCATGGAAACAAGGAAACCAGTTAGGAGACTATGGAGATAATCCAGGTGAGAGATGATGGCAGATAGGTCCAGGGTGGCAGCAGTGAGGAGTGAAGAAGGACAGACTCTGGGATATATACTGAAGTTGAATCAACCAGACACTGGAGGACAGGACGATCTTGGAAAATCTTGGGACTACTGCAGAATCGAATGAAGCTAAATGGCACTAAATTCCAACATCCACTGTGAAATCCTGGGATCAGGGATTTGTTCATCTCTGTCACCTATTGTCCCCACCCAGTACTTGGCATATAATGGGGATATAAAATGTCTTCAATTCTTGAATGAATAAATGTGGAACTGAATATATTACAAAGCCAAAGACCCTGTAGTTTGATAGGTTATTAGGAAACCAAAAAGCATGTGGTACTAGACATGTTTTACTAACAATGGAACAATGGATTTTCTCCCCTGAGTAAATCTATTTCTGTTTTTTTTTTTTTTTTTTTTTGAGAGTCTTGCTCTGTCACCCAGGCTGGCAGTGGTGCAATGTTAGCTCACTGCAACCTCCACCTCCCAGGATCAAGCAATTCTCATGCCTCAGCCTCCCCAGTAGCTGGGACTATAGGCACCCACCACCATTCCCAGCTTTTTTTTTTTTTTCTATTTTAGTAGAGACGGGGCTTCACCATGTTGCTGAGGGCTGTCTCAAACTCCTGAGCTCAGGTAATCCACCTACTTTGGCCTCCCAAAGTGCTAGGATTACAGGCATGAGCTACCACACTCAGCCTGAATCTATTTCTTTTTATAAAAAAAATTCCCTTTATAACTTATTTCACAGTAATAAGCAATGAAGCTGACAAACAACTTCATATAATACAGTTGAAAATCTGAACAACTTGGCCATTTCCCTGAGAGGCCAGATGTAGTCACCAAACCTCATACCACCTCAGTAACTTCCAACTAAAATACAGGGATAAATGTTATACAAGTAGTAAGCTCATGTTCTTATAAATAGTAAATCATGTGCCAGGCACCGTGGCTCACACCTGTAATCCCAGCACTTTGGGAGGCTGAGGTGGGTAGTCACCTGCAGTCAGGAGTTCAAGACCAGCCTGGCCAACATGGTGAAACCCCATCTCTACCAAAAACTACAAAAATCAGGTGTGCGTGGTGGTGCATACCTGTAGTCCTAGCTACTTGTGAGGCTGAGGCATGAGAATCCCTTGAACCTGGGAGGCAGAGGTTGCAGAAAGCCGAGATCATACCATTGCACTCCAGCCTGGGCAACAGAGCAAGACTCTGTCTCAAAAATAAAATAAAATAAAAATAAAGGCATACAGGATGTCACTTACACGGACAGGTGTTCAGAGCTCATGTGGAGGAGTTGTGGATGAGGACGAAAGGCAGCTTGGAGACAATGGAGGCTAACTGGAGTTACTGGAGGAAGAAAGGAGGGAAAGAGAGACAAAAGGAAAAGGGTAAGGGGAGTGGAAGATTCGCCTCAGTGTGGAGGTCATCTCTGATTCCTGACAAAGGAAAATGTTGGAGAAGGTCTGAAAATATTGCTAAAGGTTGGCAGTTTCAGAAAATCTTATAATATTTCCTTTACTTTAAAAGAAAACTCAGCATCTCAAAGGTTTAGTAGGAGTTGTTCCCCACCCCACACCCATTTCAGTAGTTGAACCATTCAGCCACAGAATAACTCCAGTATGAACACATTAGAATACTACCAATAAAGACATGGGACTCTCCTCCTCTGAGGTCAAGCGCTTCTATTCACTTGCTGCTCAGCCTCCTCTTCTGCCCATCCTCACCTCCTTTGCTGGCATCTGTTCCTCCCATGGAGGACTTCAAGCCCTCCTCACACAGCCAGGTGCCACCTCCCACTCTTCGAGGCTCCATCATGTGCCTGGCTCCACCGCCTTCTCACGTATGACATCTACCTTTCACCAAGCTGAGGACACAGTGCACCCATGGTGTGTTTAAGGAGACAGTTCTGATGGCCACAAAATTCTTTTGTCATGTGCTCTGTGATTTTAATTGTCCTGTCCAAACACTAATGCATGGTCCATAGTCAGGCCAAGTAAGGTTACGCTAAAATGAGGAACCACCAAGCACCTTTAATTCCTTCCAAGATCTTTTATGAGTGGGACAGAGTCAAGTGCTGTTAGTGATGGCAAGAAGAAGATTCTCCTTCTGGTGACACCTGCTGTACTCTGGTGATGATGGCAAGTCCAGCACTGCTCCAGCACCCAATCCTTGCAGTGTCTTCTACGACACTTGCACATTCTTTATATAGTACAGGTTTCACATTCTCACTTTCGGCAATAACTGTCACAACTGCCCCTAACAAAAATGGTGACTGCACTCCTCACAACCTTGAATTTGAGCTTTGTCTTCAGAAATGAAGTTTTCTACAGGTTTCATCATCTTCAGACTAATGCAAACTGAAGATCTACCTCCAGGAATATTTTTCTTTCTCTATTACTTCCCTTAGCAAGAAATGTGTAACTTCCAATCTTCAATTCTTCACCAATGCTTTGATTCTTTGGCTAAATCGAAAGCATGCTGAGGGCAAGGTGTGGTGGTTCACACCTGTAATCCCAGCACTTCGGGAGGCCAAAGTGGGTGGATCACAAGGTCAGGAGTTTGAGACCAACCTGGCCAACATGGTGAAATCCCATTTCTTCTAAAAATACAAAAATTGGCCAGGCATGGTGGCATGCACCCGTAATCCCAGCTACTCAGGAGGATGAGGCAGGAGAATTGCTTGAACCCGGGAGGCAAATGTTGCAGTGAGCTGAAATCATGCCACTGCACTCCAGCCTGGGTGACAAAGAGAGACTCTGTCTCAAAAAAAAAAAAAAAAAAAAAAAAAAACCATGCTTAACCTATGAGTTAAGCACTGAGTTTTGTCTTCTCCATTGCAGAACTCTTGGACAAGGATAATTTTCTTACCCTACTACAGAATTTCTCAACCACTTTCCATGCCATAATCCACACAAAATCTATTTGGCACATTGACTGACCTTAAGTAATTGCCCCAAGGTACTGTGAAAGCTGAAGGAGCAGTATTTTAGGATACACCCATTAACCCAACTTGAGAACATGTATTCACCTTAGCATTCATGAGACTGATTAACTGCACAAATTTGTAAACACCTAATATACACACATAATTCATACTTGATTCCCAACACTTA
The DNA here is from genome assembly GCF_006542625.1 of Nomascus leucogenys. Lineage (NCBI taxonomy): Eukaryota > Metazoa > Chordata > Mammalia > Primates > Hylobatidae > Nomascus > Nomascus leucogenys. Next base: position 147,306 of record NW_022096897.1, read on the forward strand.
TTTCCTGACAATACAAAACTTCATACCAAATGGCCATTTATTAGTTCCTGGCAACGTAAGTTCCTAAGGTAATGGATGATCTACAAATTGTGGTCACTTACTCTGACAATGCACAATGGCAAACAAAAAGATGGAAAAGAAAGGTACACTTAGAGCTCTAATAAAGAAACTAGGCTGGGCACGGTGGCTCACGCCTGTAATCCTAACACTTTGGGAGGCCGAGGTGGGCAGATAACTTGAGGACAGGGGTCCGAGACCAGCCTGGCCAACGTGGCAAAACCCCATCTCTACTAAAAATACAAAATTTAGTCAGGCATGGTGGCATGCACCTAGAATCCCAGCTACTGGAAGGCTGAGGCAGGAGGATCACTTGAACCTGGGAGGCGGAGGTAGCGGTCAGCTGAGATCACACCATTGTACTCTAGTCTGGGCAACAAGAGCAAAACTTCATTCCCCGCAAAAAGAAAATAACATTATTTGTTCAACAGAGACTTATTGGATCTTTTCTGTTAGGCTGTGATATTCGTGTGCAGGCCAGAATTACAGTATTTGTCATTTTAGGAACAGGGCACACATGAATAAACATTGAGGTCTAAAGGCAAATAGTAACTGCTATCCTGAACAGCTGAAATGTGGCTACTTCAAACTGAAATATGCTGTGAGTATGAAAGACACACCAATTGTCAACAAAAAGAATATAAGCAAATGAAGAATGTGAAATACTTCATTGTGTATTTATAATGATTTCAGGTTGAACTCGAAAATATAAAATTATGTTTGTGGCTTGCCTTTACAGCACACGTTGTATTTCTCTTGGATACCACCGGTCAAAATTCAAAGCTTAATGCCAGGTGCGGTGACTCACACATGTAATCCCAGCACTTTGGAGGCTCAGGCAGAAGGATCACCTGAATCCAGCCTGCCCAATATGGTGAAAACTCGTCTCTACACAAAATAAAAAACTTAACCAGGCATGGCTAACTTAGCCTGTAATCCCAGCTACTCGGAAGGCTGAGGCAGGGAATTGCTTGAGCCTGGTTGCAGTGAGCGACATCACACCACTGCACTCCAGCCTGGGTGACAGAGTGAGACTCTGTATCAAAAAAAGAAAGAAAAAAAAACACCTTGGGTTATCCCTACACTGCATCTGTTCATATTGATAAATCACAGAGTGCCTATATTGAGCTTCTGCAAAAGATTTTTTGGGGAGGTGAAGGAAGGAGCAGTTCCATCATGTAAAAGATTAATTTTTAAAAGCTTCAAGATTAATCTGTGCTTTTAAAAAGGATTTCACAACTATTTACTTGTTGTATTTGTTCTTGGCTGAGTAACTTCAGTTGTATTGTGGGTAAGAAGTTTTGGTCTGTGAAAAACAGTTGATATTAATATTATAATAAAACATTTAGAAGATATTTACAGGTCTTTCTCACACAGCTTTGCACTGCTAAATATTATTATTATTATCTGAGATGGAGTCTCATTCTGTCGTCCAGGCTGGAGTGCAGTGGCACAATCTCACTCACTGCAACCTCCGCCTCCCAGGTTCAAGCTATTCTCCTGCCTCAGCCTCCCGAGTAGCTGGACTGCAAGTTTCACACTACCACACCTGGCTGATTTTTGTACTTTTAGTAGACACAGGGTTTTGCCATGTTGGCCAGACTGGTCTTGAACTCCTGGCCTCAGGTAATCCACCTGCCTCAGCCTCCAAAGTGCTGGGATTACAAGCATGACCCACTGCGCCCGGCCAATTTTTAAAACATAACCATTCTGCCTTCATTTTACAGTGAAAAAAAAATCATTTTGGTGACTTGAATTTTGAAAATAGCAATTTCAGACATTCAGGTGAGACCACCGGGATGTCTCCAAAGTCATCTTTTTTGTAAGATAAATATGCAAAAGTCACTTTTCCCCCAAACCATCCCAATTATATTTCTGAATCTTAGATGAATTGTCCCACAGCACAGCCAGAAGCAGCTTGCTGTATCATCTTAAGAATATACACAGATGCACAACCTCAATCAGTAAGCAAGACTCTACCCACTTCAACATTCCTTCCATGAGTAGAGAGAGGCTTTCTGTTCCTACCCCAACACTCAAACTACTCATGTGTTGCCCTTCAAAATCAAGCCAGAATAACTTTTCTAAAGGGCAGATCCAAATTATTTAAGAGGAAACTGCTATGAGACCATTTAATGACTGCCGCTGCTTTTGTAGGAGCCAAGGCCTTCCTCCATTTGGCCACAAAAGGCTATCTAAGCAATCCCACCACGCCCACATGGCACTCCTCACTCCACACAGAATGGGCAATGTAATGTGAATATGTGAGCATATTTGACTCCTCTCTGCCTTTACTCATATTTGAAACACACTGCCTCCCTTCTGGATGCACAAGTGACTGATCTGGGTGTGCCATCCTTGCCTTCTCCCCAAAAAATGCATCAATAACTCTTCATTGCATTTTTCTGAGTATTAAGCCTCCCAAGGACAGGGTTCTGCTAGAACCAATTTTGCACATCTGATCTTATACTAAATAAATGTTTTGTTCAATAAATGAATCTAAAATGTTAATTTAATAAAAAAGTCATGATGAGAGGGAACAAAAGACCCATCTTGGTCAAATTAATCTTTCCTTAGGGAAGACAATGGATTTGTTTCTGCAGATTATCACTTACCTCTTAATAAAACAAACTTAATTCGATTGCCCACTTGAAAGATGTTTTTTGAGCCTTGGGATTCCACGCAATGAGGGGCTTCTGAAAGGAATTTTCCGGTAGTCCTTCCACATTCAGCTCATTCACATGTGTTTCAAAATTTTGGTATGGTACCACCTTGGCTGCAGTGCTCCCCAAGGCTTCAGCTGAAAAAACGAAAGTATCCAGAAGATATATTTGTGTTGAAATCAATTTAGTACAATCCAAAGCAAGGTGCAGGTCAATTTTTTTAATTGGAAAAAACTCTACAAACGTATGTACTAACTATTTGAAACAGACTTAAAGCAAAGGCAACTATAAATGACCCATTAGACAGATCAATGAGACAGAAAATTAACAAGGATATTAAGGACTTGAACTCAGTTTCTTGACAAAGCAGACCTAATAGACATCTAGAGAACTCTCCACCCAAATCCACAGAATATACATTCTTCTCAGCACTTCATCGCACTTATGCTAAAATTGATCACATAATTGGAAGTAAAACTCCTCAGCAAATGCAAAATAACGGAAATAATAACAAACAGTCTCTCAGACCACAGTGCAATTAAATTAGAACTCAGGATTAAGAAACTCACTCAAAACCACACAACTACATGGAAACTGAACAACCGGCTCCTGAATGACTAGTGGGTAAATAACAAAATTAAGGCAGAAATAAAGATGTTCTTCAAAACCAATGAGAACAAAGACAACATACCAGAATCTCTGGGACATATTTAAAACAGTGTTTAGAGAGAAATTTATAACACTCAGGGCCCACAAGAGAAAGCAGGAAAGATTTAAAATCGACACCCTTACATTAAAATTAAAAGAACTAGAGAAGCAAGAAGAAACAAATTCAAAAGCTAACAGAAGACAAGAAATAACTAAGATCAGGGCAGAACTGAAGGAGACAAGAAAAACCTTCAAAAATTCAATGAATCCAGGAGCTGATTTTTTGAAAAGATCAACAAAATAGATAGACCATTAGCCAGAATAACAAAGAAGAAAAGACAAGAATCAAATAGATGCAATAAAAAAATGATAAAGGGGCTATCAACACTGATCCCACAGAAATACCAACTACCATCAGGGAATACTATAAACACCTCTATGCAAATAAACTAGAAAATCTAGAAGAAATGGATAAATTCCTGGACACATACACCCTCCCATGTCTAAACCGGGAAGAAGTCAAATCCCTGAACAGATCAGTAACAAGTCCTGAAATTGAGGCAGTAATTAACAGCCTACCAACCAAAAGAAGTCCAGGACCAGACAGATTCACAGCTGAATTCCAGCAGAAGTACAAAGTGGAGCTGGTACCATTCCTTCTGAAACTATTCTAAACAATAGAAAAAGAGGGACTCTTCCCTAACTCATTTTATGAGGCCAGCATCACCCAGATAAAACCTGGCAGAGACAAAAAAAGAAAATTTCAGGCCAATATCCCTGATGAACATCGATGTGAAATCCTCAATAAAATAGTGACAAATCAAGTCCAGCAACATAAAAAGCTTATCCACCACAATCAAGTCAGCTTCATACCTGGGATGCAAGCCTGGTTCAATATACACAAATGAACAAATGTAATCCATCACATAAACAGAACCAATGATAAAAACCACAGGATTATCTCAACAGATGCAGAAAAGCCTTCGACAAATTTCAACACCCTTCATGCTAAAGACTGTCAATAAACTAGATATTGATGAAACATATCTCAAAATAATAAGAGCTATTTATGACAAACCCACAGCCAACATCACGCTGAATGTGCAAAAACTGAAGCATTCCTTTGAAAACTGGCACAAGACAAGGATGCCTCTCTCACCACTCTATTCAACATAGTATTGGAAGTTCTGGCCAGGGTAATCAGGCAAGAGAAAGAAATAAAGGGTATTCAATTTGGGAGAGACGAAGTCAAATTTCTGTTTCCAGATGACATGATTGTTTATTTAGAAAACCCATCGTCAGCCCCAAATCGCCTTAAGCTGATAATCAACTTCAGCAAGTCTCAGGATACAAAATCAATGTGCATAAATCACAAGCATCCCTATACACCAATATGACAGCAAATCCTGAGTGAACTACCATTCACAACTGCTACAAAGAGAATAAATGCCTAGGAATAAACTTAAAAGGGATGTGAAGGACCTCTTCAAGGAGACTACAAACCACTGCCCAAGGAAATAAGAGAACACACAAATAAATGGAAAAATTTCATGCTCATGGATAGGAAGAATCAATATTGTAAAAATGGCCATACTGCCCAAAGTAATTTATAGATTCAATGCTATCCCTATCAAGCTACCATTGACTTTCTTGACAGAATTGGAAAAAAACTACTTTAAATTTCATATGGAACCAAAAAAGTGCCGCGTAGGCACAATCCTAAGCAAAAGCACAAAGCTGGAGGTATCACGCTACCTGACTTCAAACTATACTACAAGGCTACAGTAACCAAAACAGCATGGTACTGGTACTAAACAGATTATAGACCAATAGAACAGAACAGACCTCAGAATGACATCACACATCTACAACCATCTGATCTTTGACAAACCTGACAAAAAAGAAATGGGGAAAGGATTCCTATTTAATAAATGGTGTTGGGAAAACTGCTTGAGCCATATGCAGAAACTGAAACTGGACCCCTTCCTTACACCTTATACAAAAATTAGCCCAAATGGATTAAAGACTTAAACGTAAGACTAAAACCATAAAACCCTAGAAGAAAACCTAGGCAATACCATTCAGGGATAGGCATGG